>NC_081182.1:49251287-49446287 GCF_029867415.1 Vicia villosa | reverse complement strand
GTGTCGCCAAAGATTGGCTACAAGGAGTCGGCTGGTGAGATTGGGTTTTCTAAACAACAATGAGTGTGTGTTTTGCAAGAAGGAAGAGACAATTCAACATGTGTTTGAATGTGAGGGTATGCACTTGATTTGGAAAAGTGTGTTGCAATGGATCCAAGTCAACCACAATCCCAAGAACTGGGACACTGAACTCAAATGGTGTATTGAGATGGGTAAAGGTAAAGGATGGAGGGCTTCCTTGTTCAAGCTAGCTGCGGCTGAAGCAATTTACGGCATCTGGATGTTTCGCACCAACGCTTGTTTTGGTAAAGTTTTGGATAGGGATAGTGTCATTCAGGACATTATCGCAAAAATTGTTTATCGAGGATGGCTCACCCCTAGTATTAAGCCTCATATTATTAGCTTAATGTTAAACTAGGCTTGTTGTTTTTCTTGGGTCCTTGATGGCTGGATCCGAGCGACCGCCTTGTATTTCATTGTGTTTTTTGGAATTATGTCCGTTTCTCATTTTAATAATTTTAAAGACTATTTTCTTTCTTAAATTTTTAAAATTTGTATACAGAAAAAACTATTTTTGTGTCATTAAATAAATTATTTTACCAACTTTATTATTTTTTCTTTACTCTACTTCATTTTAATTATTTTTACTTTTAATAAGTTTTTTCCCTAGCTAAGACATGATTTCATTCTTTAATCTAAAGTTACTCAAAAAAATTATATTAAACTTATCATATTTTGTACATTGTTTTTCCTAATATCAACCGGTAGAGAATAAAAAACCATGAAGGTAGTATTTGAGTTAGATTCAAGTTTCAACCCATGGTTTGTTTCAACTGGTATCTTTAGCAATCTCAATGCTTCTAAATACACCACAAGATTAAGTTAGCAAAGAGTTCTTCCAATCAAACAGTTCAACAAAATAGAGGACAAAAGAATCAGACATTTAAATGATGAATTTTAATAAAGATCTTACAAGCAAACAATGGTGTAGCATGTTACTTAGAAAATTGTTCATATTTTCCATCTGAATATTAACTTTGATGTTATATAATAATATTAAAGAATTAATATTTGTAGTGCAATTTTTTTAATGTTTTATTTGGATATTATTCAATATTTATTTTATATAGTATTTAAAAATTATTTTAAAAATACAAATTCTTTCAAAAATACAAAGTTCTTTCAATACTTCCGCGCATCGCGCGGATCATATTCTACTTTAACATGGTATCAGAGCCAGATTAAAAACTGCAATGTGGGAATTTGACCCATACCTACGATAGGTAAGAGGGTGGATATTGAAGTTGATTGTTGTGTTGTTGGAGTTTTTTGAAATCTCATATTGCTTAGATTCACGAGTTATTGAATGTATAAATATGTGAGAGTAACCTCACCTTTGAGCTAATTTTAAGTGTTAAGATTCAAGTATATTTAACATTATCATTCGCATATAAATTTAACGTGTGATTCCAACAATTATGAAAAAAAAAAATAGAAATATCATTGTCAAGATTTTGATAAATGGCCAATTATTGTAAAAATGGCCTCAACAAAATGGTATTGAAAGATGTCAACAATACCAGTACTAACTGAAATCGCAAAACCTTTAGCGTGACCGCGATTTATTCAAAACCTAGATCATTCCCTTATAGAACTTCAACTTTGACAGCTAATATAACTTGTTGTCTCCCAAATACTTGGACCTCATACGTTGCAGTTATTCATCACATGAGATATGACTCTTAGTAAATCCTCATCATATTGCTCATCTTCTTGAGGACCCACAGGGTCATAATAACAGCTTTGACCCCAACGAATTGATGAAGTTATTGAAATCAATAAGTTGAAGTTAATAGAAATAATAGCCTTAAGTGTTCAACTTTTGCACCAAAATTGCGCATTATTTTGCCATCACCTAAAGTGTCTCTGCATTATTTTTTCAATGCAAACTTACATTACCCAAATTTTGAATTGGTCCGACATGTCGCCAATGGATTTTTTGTTTGAAACTATAGGGCTACAGGCATTCAAGTTCATCCGGCTAAGTAGGTACAAATTTATCATTCTGACAGTCATACAATCAATATCCTAACAAACAGCTATGCTTACGGTTATTTTATAAATTGTACCATAAATGTTTGGTTGAAATGATGAAATTGTAATCAATTTCATGATAACTAGACAACAAGGGTATATGGCCTGTTAAACTATTCGAAACTCTCTGTCTTCGACCCAAAAATAGATAGATCATATATTTGCTGAAATCAAACATCTACTTAGAGCTATCAATATGGGCTACCCGGCCCTAAAAGGGCCGGTCCTAGCTGGCCCTGGACTTTTTAGGGATGGGCCAAAAAGGCCCTATATAATATAGGCTCGAGATTTATTACCCGAGTCCGGCCCTAGATGGGCTTCAGGCTACCCGGCCCTAAATGAGCTTTTTTATTTTAAAAAAATAAAATAAAAACACCATTATATTTATTATAAGTAAAATTAAAAATTATGTTATTTTAAGCATAATATATTTTTAAGTACTATATTATCTCTAATAAATACTATAATGTGTTTCTAAATACAATATATGTCTAAATTATTTTTTTTTAAATAAGGGTGTGCAAGGAGCAGCACCAGTAGATTAAAAATAAAGAGGAGGTACACAAAAAGGAGAGGGGACCGAAACCGAAACCCTCACATTAACAAAAACGATAATAAGGTAAACCTAAACGATTACGACCAAAGTCGGATTTAACCGAGTCCGGGATAAAGTTCCATCAATGATCTCCTTGGATATTTAACCCCAAGTTGGCCAACTTGTCCGCACAGTGGTTGCCTTCTCTGAATATGTGGGAGACCGTGAATGTCATATTAGAAGCTAATTGAATACAATTTAACCACCTATTCCTTAGAATCTAAGGAACCATTAGGGGGTTTGAAAAGGCTTGACAGACCAGTTTAGAGTCTGTTTCTAACCAAAGAAAAGTCCATCCCATTTGAGCTGAAATTTCAATTGCTTTCATGGCGCCAATGAGTTCCGCGTTAAACGCATAAGAAATACCTACATTATTAACAAAGCAGCCAAGGAACTTAGACTTATGATTTCTGAAGATACCTCCACTCGCAGCCGGTCCTGGAGCTCCTAACGCGGCTCCATCGTAATTACATTTAGTCCAAGGGGCTGTGGGTGGAGTCCAAAGCACTTCGATGATTTTGGGGGCATTTGGAGGATGAATAGTCACATTAAATGCTTTTAATATGCGAAAATCTTCCATTGATACCAAGGAGGTGCACTTGAATATTTATTATAAGAGAAAAACTAATATAATATGATGAAAAAATGTTGATTATATTAATGTATAATATTTATAAGAGAAAGATTGAATAAAATAGAGATAAAATTTAGTGAAGTGAGAAAAATCAATATGCTATTTTGGAGTAAGATAATATAAATATTAATATTTTTTTTAAAATTTATAATTATGCGGGTCTGATGGGCTACCCACGGCCCATATGGGCTAGCCCTAATGGGTAGCGGGCTTTTCAGGGCTGGGCTAAAAAGGCCCTGAAAAACATGAGCTCTAATTTTAAGGCCCAAACCCTATGATTTTTCGGGCCTGGTGGGCCGGCCCATATAGGCTAGCCCATTTTGACAGCTCTACATGTACTATAGCGATATTGATTAGAAATAATTACTTTTTCCTCTATAAATGAACTATTTATTTTTAAATTAAATTGATTCAAAATAGATGATTCATTTATAAGAAAATATTGTCACAAAAACAATATATTCCTTTCAATTTTTAATACAAGATTAATTATATAATTTTACATTTCTACAATGTAATTCTTCTAGGCATATTAGATCGACCTCAGATGAATTTACATCAATCATACCGATCTCGACCAGTAGACAGATAAAACTCTCATTTCTTCCTGAATTTTTTTAATATGTGAAGATTATCATTCTAGCGATCATCAAAGATCTCAACTGCAAAGAATTCAATGACTCTCACCAATTCAGTCTTAACTAATAGCAAGTTAATTTTTCGCTTTCTACTATATATAGAGAAGGCATCAAAATCGGGTAACGAGTTTCAAATATAATTTTATTCCACTCTTCTTCTCTATATACAGACTTGAGCGTTGGAGTGATAACATTGCAGGTCCCCCACTCTAGCGTGTCAGAAGCCACATTCCTCCATCACCGTCATTCAACATCTCATCTCTCATTCCAAAACGGAGCAGTGGCGCCGTCTGTAGGAACCGAGTGTTGATTCCTACGATTTCCACGAATTCACATCCATTCTCCAACTTTCATAATTCGTAACATCTTAATATTATCGGAGCAATTATTTGCACTTAAACATGAAACTCTATCATATTTGGATTCAATTTAGCATTATCTCAATCTATGTTCCTCAAATCTCCAGATTCCTAGTTCTTACATTCATCGGTGATGGTTGGATTTAACGCTACTAGATTCATTGTTGCGCGAGAAGCTGTCGCTGCCACTCTAGCAACAAGAAATCAACCATCTCTTCCTCCACTACAATGCGCAGTAGATCTTAAAACGGTGGTTCCGCTGCATTCAGAACCAGTTTGAGCTTCACAATTAACCAAATCTGTTCAAGAAAACTCGATAGACACTCATGTTCGACTTCCGATTACACAACCTGAAGACTTATCAAGATTGTGTAAATATTGAATTTCGGAAAGCATGAATCTGACATCCTTACCCTGTCAGAGAGACATCTCAGACAGAAAAATCAAAATACTTTCGCTTCCTTATAAGCCACGACCACCACACTAATGGTTGCATTCAATTGAAGGATGTCATTAAAGAGTTGATCAAGGGGGTTCGGCTAGCTGGATATGTTAAGTGAGGAAAATGGGATAGAGAAGAGTCACCTAAGGGTAAGTCTCCCTTAAAGATCATGTTGGTCAGGACAAGCAAAAAAATCAAGGACGCAAGAAAAGACAAGTGCCCATACATTGCGACTATAACCAGAGGAGCACCACGGGCAAACCACCCACCTAAAGGAACCATAAAGAGTAAAATCACATATATGTTGGTTGTTTATTATAAAAGGGTAGTATGTCGGCAAAAATCTCCGATCATCCAATGCTGGGATTCTGGGACTTGGAAAAATTTGGGGGCATTCCCAATGAAATCTTTCCTATCATGATCATTACTAAAGTTGTGAAGTTTGACGTCAAAATTTGGCGGCAACTCCCGTGACATCATGTATTCAAAGTTATTCAAGAAAATAGATGTTAACTGAAGAAGTTTGCTTCCACTTGAAGGCTCGTACCTCCAAGCATTCAACGGGACCACAACCTGTCCCTAGGGATACGTGGAACTAATATTTTCCTTTGGCAGTGGACAGGAAATCTGGGTGATAAATTCTCGATTTCTTGTTGTTCCTTGCAGAAGTGTTTTCCACTGGATCCTGGGATGACCCTTTGCGACTATGCTAATAGTTGTTGCCTCACCACTACATCTCAAACTTAAATACCACAACCTAAAGGGAAAGCCGACTACCATCAATGTTGACCTTGAGAGAGTAATGAGAATATATCAGTCTCTCTATAAAGATCAGGGAGAAAGTATATCCATGAAGCTTAATGTCACTTCCCTCATTGAGAAACTCAACAGGATGGGAATCCATCCTCCAAAAAGTGGATGATGAGGCCATTAGGAGCGAATAAATAAGTGGAGGCAAACCCACCAGGTTATGTTTCCTATTCTCAAGTCGTATAACATACTATGTTTGAATCATTTACCACTTGTATACATTTATCGCTATCAATAGTAAAATAAAGTGATGTTTTCTAGAACACTCACTACGCCAAAATTGATATTTGGTATCACCTAATTTAATAGCACTTTTAAAGAAAGTGCTACTAAAAATGAAACAAACAGATCTATAATAGCACTTTATGGTCGGGTGCTATTATAGGAGACTAACAATGTGATTTTGATAGCACTTTGTAAAAAAACACTATTATTAAACTTTACTAAGATAGCGCTTTTTGAAAAACGCTATTAATATTCTTCGTTAAGATAGCACTTTCTTTAAAACGCTATTAATATTCTTCACTTTCTTTATGATCTTGTTCGACATGTGACTTCACACGCAAGAGGTGTGGTGAATTTTGTGGTCCAAAAATTATGGTTTTGAAAATTTTTGCAGATTAAAATATAGTTTAAAACATTTTGAAAATATTTTTAATATTAAGTAGCCAAAAAATAAATTGTAGAATATAAATTGTGGAAAGTAAAAAAGTTTAGGGAAAAGAAAGAACACCGAGAATTATAGAGGTTCGTTAAAAATAAAAAAGACCCACTCCTCCCCCAATAATTAATCTTGAGAGTATCCTATAAACATTAAGATCTTTTAATGGGAAATACTCATGAACACCTTTATAAAAAGAAAATGGTTAAGTTCCACCCAAACAATAAGGCTAGGAATTTAGAAGTTGAGTCTTTTCTTCCCAACGACAGATTGAAGCAGTTAGTCCTCTTTCCATGTAGTAGATTAAAGCAGTTAGCCTTATTTCTATGAGAATCATGGAGTGGATAGTCTTCAAGCTTCTAAACAAACTTTGCAAGCTTTTATCATAGGCTTAGCTCACAAACCTTAAACCTTGGTTTCATCACGAGCTAACCAACAACCTATGAGATTTTAACATCCGGATAATCTTGAACCTATCAAGCTTTTAATACCGAGATGAGCTTGAACCTAATCTTGATTTTATACCAGGCTAACTAAGAACCTAAGAGATATTACAATGGGTTGATCTTGAACCTAAACAAGCGCTTGATCAAACAATCCCTAAACCAAAAGCTTTTACAGGTTTACATTCTAACCTAAACAATCCCTTAAATGGATAATATTCAACCAATATCTAAATAAAAATTCCCTTCGTGAATTTTACAATTCTACCCTTCCAAAATTACAACTTATCCTCATTCACAAAAGAACTTTCTCGTAGAAGCACTTTGGCTAAAATATTAGTGAAAGAAATAAAAAGAAAAGTTTAGAGAGAGAGAGAGAGAGTGAGTGTGCGTGTGTGTGAGAAGTGTCAAAAAAAATTTGTGAATGATTTGAAATGATGGAATGACCTCTTCTATAGGCTAGAGTTTGGCTCAAAAAATAAATTGATTTTAATTTTTTTTAAGACTTCTTGATCGATTAGCAACTAATGCCAATCGATTAGATACTTCAAATATAATCAATCGTAACTTCAATATTAGAAAAAAAATATTTCTAGTTGTTGCACATGATTCAGATGTTGTCCTAATTATTTAGAGCATAATTTTGAGCTGAGCAATTCAATAATGTCAATGTGTCAGTCGATTAGCAAAGCTAAAATTTTACCTAGAGCTATTATAACAGCTCCTAATTCATCTCGCAGAATTTCAAGATATTTTTGAAGATATTTTCTTGAGTTGTTCTGATAGTTTAAAAAGGTGTTTTAGTTTGTGTGTATGTTTGTGTGTGTGTGTGTATGTGTTTTAGCAATGCACTTTTATCATAACGCCCTTATGCTTTACAAGGTATTCACTCAAGCTAATTAAGGTAGGGCTTTCTTGCACTTCAAGACTTTGTCAGATACTTTATCTTCTTGTAAACACTTTCTTGAGTTCTCTTGAGATGAGACTTGAGTTGTATTCCATTTTATTTCCATCATCGGATCAAGTTCGTGAACCACTAACACTTAGGATTGCATCTTTATCTTGTTAATGTCCTATGCTTTACTTTTCATTAGTTATTATCATAAAAATTTGTCCTTATTAAAATCATATCACATGCAAAACTAGATTCCACCTTCTCCCCATTTTGATAATGATAACACATCTCTCAAGGAATGTGGCAAAAGAAAATAACACTGATATGTTTGGAGTAATTAAACTCCCCTTGAGTTAAATAGAGAGTATACTTAACTCCCCTCTTAGAGTATACTTCTCTCCTTTAGTGTAAATGAAAAAGGCGGGTAACGATGTATTGCAGGAAATAAATATGGAAACATAGAAATAAAGAATTTACAACACTCTCTTTTATTAAGGATAAGATGCTTAGAATTCAAAGTATGAGAATGGAAATTACTAAATTTAAATTTGTGGAAAGCATGCAATAACACGAAAAAACATAGGTGAGAATATTCTATGCCAAAAGTATCATCATTCTCCTGAGATAATTTTCTTCATCTCTTTCATGTCTTTTGTAACGCTCTAGCGAATTTCCAAAACTTGTTTTACATGTATGTCTTGTGTTTCTTCTGTGTCTTCTTCTTCATTAGTTTAGTCGTCCATTAGTTCTTCATATTTTATGTTCATCTTCATATCTTTGAGACTTGTATATTCAATTTATTGTTGGGCGAGATTGATATTTCCCTTAGAGTATCAATGTTGAAAGTTATTAAAATTCTTGTGATCATTGCTCCATATGGAAAGTCTGCTAAAGAATTTTCTTTTAAGTAGTTTATGTGGTTAAATATCTCATCCACCAAGTTTGTTGGAATTTTATATGTAAGAAGCTAAAGAGGGATTGATGACTTCTTGTTGAAAGTATTTGTGGGTAAATATTTTCTGTAATATATCGTATCCACAGGGATTGGTTAATATCACTGCCGTTCTATAGTTGTTTATTTTGAGTTAAGAAATTTGGTTTGGTTTGTTTTATACTAATAATAATATCAAAAGCAAATAATAAAATAAAAGCAAGTAAAGGACTTTGTGTTAACAAATAAAGAAAGATGTTGAGTCTTTAGGGTTCATCAACCTAATCCTATACAATTATCAATTAATTCACAATAGAACAATCCTTTGAATCATTATCTTCACTTATCCTCAAATAAGATTCCATGTCTGCAAATCAAATTAGATAACTTTTACCGGTATGAGATTCGATCTCTCCAAATCACAATAACGATAATAGTAATTAAGAACGATAATTAAGAAAACCCAATTACAATTCCATCTCTGCAAATTGCAATTGAATCAATATAGTAACCTAGGGCAAAAGTTAAATCCTTTCTTTCGATCAAAGATTCAACAATGATGTAAATTAAAAGCAAGGTTTCTTATTGATAATAAATTCAAACAATTGTTCACAGGGATTAATCAATGGTAATGTATATTCATAGGTTAACTACTACCTTAGACTCAACAAGAGGGATTTAGCTCTCCATAGACATGAAGAACATACAAGAATCAATGGAGGAATTCATCTTCATCAATAGAACGCCTTCAATCGGTAAAGAATCCACCTTCTATTGTTATTCTCAACTTCAGAATCAGATAGCTCTCCTAATTTCGCTCCCACAAAAGTCTATATAACCACTTGGAAACTAGGGCTTTAAAACAGAACTTTTGGGCTTTTAACGCCGAGGCCGCGGCGCGGCAACGGGCTGGCGCGGCGCGCCCCTCAAACAGAAGTATTTTCGCGGCGCGCCTAGGAACTCTCGCGGCGCGCCCTTTGTACTTTCCATCTTTTTCTTCAGCCTTTGAGACTTCCAGCTTTCTTTCCTCCTCATGTTCTTCTTAAGTTCTTATTCAGCTCAAAACCTGCAACAGTAACACCCACAAGTGATTCGATTTGCTTTATGCACGAACTAAACTTATTCAGTTCAATTCTTAATAAAATCCTATGGATTCATCACATTTTTGCATTGGTTTAGAGAAGAAATCACTTATATTAACACATGAATTTACCATTAATTTACTCCTAACAAACTCTCCCCAACTTAGAGTTTTGTTTGTCCCTAAACAAAATTACTTACCTCCAGCAAAGTTTACCGACAATCAAGCAACAAGTTTTTCAAAAAGTTTTTCTCAAGTGGTTCAATCCAGTAACCAAGTCAAATACTCCTCTTCTACCTGCAAACTCAGAACATCCACATGAAACAAACGTTGAAAGCAAATTACCTCCAGAAGTTCAAAACACTACACAATTGTAATTGAATCAGCACTAATCACTCTCATCAAAAAGTATGATGAATAAAAGAGGGGTTAAACACTCATCCAAACAATTAAATCAACAAAGATCCATATCATACGTTCACCAAATTGCTCGCATCAAGTCCTGTGAAATCTGAGAATCAGAAGGTCTTTCTCGGGTTGTAATGCGGTTTAGATTCAAAGAAAAGAAGATAATCAAGGGTTGTTCCTAATCTAGGGAAGCATCCAAATCATAACTCATTCCTTCTTTTCTATAACTTTAATTCTCTCACCCGTTCATCCTTTTCCATTCGTAGCTTGGTTTTTCTCTCTCACTTTTTTTTTCAACAACTATTATATTCAAACGTTGTTCGTTTTCCATCAATTTTCTCTCTCTTTTTTTTTTTTTTCAAGCTACGAATTCTTTAATCTTTCACCAATTTCCACATGTACTTACTCTTCTTTTGAATGTGACTCTCCCCAACTTGGAGATCAACCTGTATTTAGACTCTCCCAATCTTGGAGATCAACCTGTATTTAGATTATATGAATGCTCCCCTACTTTCTAAAAAGGTCAAAGAGAAAACACATCACCAAATTTTATGGTTGATGGTCCAAAACAAAACTTTTTATTGAGATCAAAACTCACCAGGTATTTTCCTTGGTGCATATTATGATGCTTATCTTGACCTCAGGCTCAAAGAATGGTTAGCAACGGATCACACTCTCACAGAAGCAAATAAGTTTTTTCATTGGAATAGGCTAAAAGAACTCTCAGATTCAAACAAGTGCCTAAATCACTTTCACAGAGTTCCACAAACGATGCAACAAACGGTTTAGCATGATACAAACACGTCAAAATAATTGATGGTCTCCTGCATATAGTAAACAATGGAAAGCTTTCCTCACAATGGTTAAGGCTAAGCCGATCCAACAAACAATGTACCATAAAGAACTTCTGACAGTATTTACTAACACCTTAAGTTTCATTGCACACATTAAGAGTTTGAGTTCAAAAATTCATACCTGCTTTGTTACTTATTGAAAAAAAGAGTGAAACTCAAAATTTTTGAACATTCACTTACTACCACTTTCATACATGTTGCTTCATTGTTGATACTTCGCTTGAGGTTCTCGCTTTGTTATGGGACTACTTACTCTAACTGGGAGTACATAACAGACATAAAAACATAAAATTGAACATAAAAAATGCAAAAATGCAAAGAGTAAATCCACCCCCAAACTTAAACTAAACATTGACCTCAATGTTTCGTAACAGGCCCGAGAGGGTTGACTCACAGAGGGTATTACAATATTACTTGCCTCTTCCTAGCTTTCACCAGAAAGGTTCCCTTATTATTTCCTGAAATAAAAATAGACAAAAATAAAACATTAGAAGTGTGGGTTACCTCCCACAAAGTGCTTCGTTTAACGTCGCATGGCTCGACGGTCCATTACCCCTTGTTTTATGGAGGGTATTTCCTTTTCCAACACTCGCTACTTTGTACTTCCATACCCACAAACTCATGAAGATAAAAAGCATGGATAGCTTTTCTCTTCACTTTATCTTCCCCATTCTTATCACTCTCCTTAGCCCTCTCAGGACTTTTGACATCATCATAATTTGGTTTCATTGGAGAAGATATGTTAGAGACTTTTTCTTGGGGGTTTTTGAGATTTTTGTTTTCTTGTGCACCTTCCGGTATACCAGTTGAATTTTTCTCATTTACCCCTGACCTGTGTTTCTTGACTCCCAGCATCTTCAAGGTTACTTCTTCATCAAATGATTTTAGCGTTAGCGTCCCCTTTTCAATGTCAAGATTACAGCGTCCTGTCGACAAAAAGGGTCTCCCAAGAAGGATCGGAGTTTCTTCATCTTCCGGAATGTCCATGATGTGGAAGTCAACAGGGAAAACAAACTTATCAACTTTTACTAGTACATCTTCCGCTACTCCATAAGATTTCTTAATAGTGTGATCGGCGAACCGTAATTGCGACTTACTTTCACTAATCTTGTCTAATTCAAGCCTTTTGAAAATGGATAACGGCATTAGACTCACACTAGAGCCAGAATCGAGAAGTACCTTTTTAAATGATATATTCTTGATAGTGCATGGTATCGCCACCGCCCCAGGGTCTCTTCTCTTAATTGGGATTTTTCTTGCTGCAGCGACTATACTACATTTTTCGATTGCCATTTTTGGTTCTCCCTCTAGTGATCTTTTTTTCGCCGATACCTCCTTCATAAATTTCTTATACACAGGTACGTGTTCCAGTGCTTCAAAGAAAGGTAAATTCACTTCTAACTTTTTGAACAAGGACGTAAATTTCCGAACGTCTTTCTCTTTTGAATCCTTCTTTGTTACTCGCAAAGGGAGGGGTGGTTTAATCACCTGTTCAACATCTTTCTTATTTTTTTCTTCAACTTGTTTCATTGGTAGTATTACAACTTCTGGCTCTTTTAGGTCCTCTCTTATTTCCAGATCTACCTCCATCGCCATAGGGTCACCTATCTCTTCTTTCTCTTTTTCCGATTCTGAACCCCTTTGACTCCTTGTTGTAACAGCATTAATTTTCTCCTGGTCTTGCGGTTTTTTTCCGGTTGAGTTTGGTAAGGCTCCTTGTGCCTGTAGAGTAAGTTGATGTGTTATTTGCCCCACTTGAGTTTGCAGGTTTTTAATTGCCGCTTCCTGGTTCTTCTGATTTATTACTGATGTTTGAATGAACTGATTCACTGTCTCCTCCAACTTGGATTGTCCTCCTTGCTGTTGTTGTGGTGGTTGAGTGTATGGTTGGAATGCTTGTTGTTGATACCCTTGATTCGGTGACCTTTGTTGGTACCCTTGGTTGTTGTATCTTGGTGGATAACCTTGTTGGTATGGCTGATTCTGATATTGATTCTGCCTTTGTCCTTGGTTATTATTCATGTAATTCACTTCTTCTTCTTGCACTGGTGGACAGAATCCTGTTTGATGATCTCCCTTGCACAATTCGCACCTAGCAACTTGATATGAATTAGATACCCCGTTCAGCTCCTTGATTTGTTGTGGTAGTTTAGACATTTGTTGTGTCAAAAGTTCCACTTGTGAAGTTAGCAATTTGTTCTGAGCAAGTAGAGCATCACTGTTGTTCAACTCTAACATTCCGGGTTTCTTATCTCTTACCGTTCGATCATGATTGCCTTGACGATCATTTAGAGCCATTCGCTCTATTATCTGAGTAGCTTCTTCAGGTGTTTTGGACATGAGAGAACCACCAGCTGTGGCGTCCAAAAGTGTCTTGTTTGTAGCTGTGAGACCGTTACAGAACATATGGATTTGGTCAACGTCTGAAAAACCGTGTCCTTTGCACTTTCTCAACATAGCTTTATACCTTTCCCATGCTTCATTCAAAGATTCATTACTACCTTGAGAGAATACTGCTATTGCTGTTTTTGCTTCGAAGAATCGGTTTTGAGAGTAAAACCTTTCCAGAAATTTTTCTTCCAATGTGTTCCAATTTGTCATCACTACCTCGGGTTGATCCAGATACCAATCCTTTGCCTTAGATAGCAAAGAGTGTGGGAACAACCTCTTAAATAATGCTTCCTCATCAGCTTGAGCGACACCCGTAGTACCCGCTAACTCATAGAATCGAGTAAGATGCGTGTACGGGTCTTCATGGTCCAATCCGGCGAAAGGACTTGCACAAATCAATTGTATGATACCGGTCTTCAGTTCTGTCGGTCGCCCGTTGGCGGCAGTTCTCGCGAACTGAGGATTGAGTCTTGGACTATTAGCACATGGACCATTAGCAGCCATGTTGCCAACAGTAGGTTGTATAAAAACTTCCGGTTCTTCCTCCGTGAATAGTTCGTGAAAGAAGAATCCTTCTTGCTACTCGTCAATGGTTTCAAGTTGTTGTGACGATGTCGCGGTTGCGTTGTCTCTTGCTTTTGCTATGTTCGCTCTTTTTCGTGCTTTGCTATTTAACCTCCTAGCGGTCCTTTCGATCTCGGGATCAAAAAGAAGTTGATCGCTAGAAACTTTGCTGCGCATACACAATCTTCTGCAAAACTAGCAAACACGTGAAACAACCAAATAGAGAAAATAAAAATTAAAACTCAAAATAAGAACTATTGCAATGCATGCAATATTGACACCAAGCCCCGGCAACGGCGCCAATTTGTTGAAAGTATTTGTGGGTAAATATTTTCTGTAATATATCGTATCCACAGGGATTGGTTAATATCACTGCCGTTCTATAGTTGTTTATTTTGAGTTAAGAAATTTGGTTTGGTTTGTTTTATACTAATAATAATATCAAAAGCAAATAATAAAATAAAAGCAAGTAAAGGACTTTGTGTTAACAAATAAAGAAAGATGTTGAGTCTTTAGGGTTCATCAACCTAATCCTATACAATTATCAATTAATTCACAATAGAACAATCCTTTGAATCATTATCTTCACTTATCCTCAAATAAGATTCCATGTCTGCAAATCAAATTAGATAACTTTTACCGGTATGAGATTCGATCTCTCCAAATCACAATAACGATAATAGTAATTAAGAACGATAATTATGAAAACCCAATTACAATTCCATCTCTGCAAATTGCAATTGAATCAATATAGTAACCTAGGGCAAAAGTTAAATCCTTTCTTTCGATCAAAGATTCAACAATGATGTAAATTAAAAGCAAGGTTTCTTATTGATAATAAATTCAAACAATTGTTCACAGGGATTAATCAATGGTAATGTATATTCATAGGTTAACTACTACCTTAGACTCAACAAGAGGGATTTAGCTCTCCATAGACATGAAGAACATACAAGAATCAATGGAGGAATTCATCTTCATCAATAGAACGCCTTCAATTGGTAAAGAATCCACCTTCTATTGTTATTCTCAGCTTCAGAATCAGATAGCTCTCCTAATTTCGCTCCCACAAAAGTCTATATAACCACTTGGAAACTAGGGCTTTAAAACAGAACTTTTGGGCTTTTAACGCCGAGGCCGCGGCGCGGCAACGGGCTGGCGCGGCGCGCCCCTCAAACAGAAGTATTTTCGCGGCGCGCCTAGGAACTCTCGCGGCGCGCCCTTTGTACTTTCCATCTTTTTCTTCAGCCTTTGAGACTTCCAGCTTTCTTTCCTCCTCATGTTCTTCTTAAGTTCTTATTCAGCTCAAAACCTGCAACAGTAACACCCACAAGTGATTCGATTTGCTTTATGCACGAACTAAACTTATTCAGTTCAATTCTTAATAAAATCCTATGGATTCATCACATTTTTGCATTGGTTTAGAGAAGAAATCACTTATATTAACACATGAATTTACCATTAATTTACTCCTAACACTTCTCAGCAAGTGTATTGATAGTGTCAAAGTAATAAAATAAGATCATATCCACATGGACCGCTATTTAATAAAATAACAATTGTGCAAGTTTATCAAGTAACAATTGGGGGTTTTGAATTTGATTGCGAAAAATAAAAGTTTTATGAAATTAATGAGAAAGCGATTAGGTTATGCAGCAAATCCCTTATTTATCCCCTGTTGATGTCTAATGTATTACATGAATGGTAAAGTCGTTGTATTCCCATTGTGAACTCACAAAGCCATGATACCCAAACCCTTAGTGTATATATCACTAATTCCTACTAGAGGTCTCATATCCCTATTCAACCAGTGTAAGTAAAATTAGTCAATGTAACGTTAATTCCAAGGCCACTACTAGAGGTCTCATGTCCCTATTCAATCGGCGTAAGTACAATAATTGTCCTAGTTCAAACACATAAGCTAAGGGTTAGTATTCCCTATGCGTTCAAGATCATATTAATAGATTATCTCACATAATACACATTAAGTAAAAGAGACAATTAAATAGAAATATAACTTCAGTTATTCATGCAATGACAAATTAGATAAGTGTCCCAATAGGTTTGTCGTACAAAACCTAACTTTTTAGTATTGATCTACTCATACTGATACAAATAAATATCAAGCAATAAGATGAAGATTGCATGAGAAAATTGTCATACCCCAATTTTTGAACCTAAGATTATCCATTCATTTGCATTCTAATCATTGATCAAGATCACAATCTTAAGGGTTGTTCTTTTGATGTTGTGCTCACCTTATCTTTAGGAGGGATCATCAAGCACCTATTTTTTTATCTTGTATATATCACACTAACCAAAATACAAAATAATATGTCTTTGTCTTCAATGTTTTTGATACAAGGTAGGTGTTGAAGCAAATGCATCTATACCACTCCTAAATTAGGGTTTTAAAGGTAATATTCAATTGTTTGAGCATTAATGGAAGCTAAATCAATTGAATTCAAGAAGGATTTATTATGATCAAGTGTCATGTTCTAAGCATCTCCCCGCCTCATTTGGCTAAGCTCATCTCAAGATTGTGTGGTTTGATTCATCAAGGAACTTCATAGGTTCATGTGTTTATTTCCATGCCTTCTTCAACAAGTTTCATCAAGCTATATACCTAACAATCAAGTGTGATTCAAGAGAAGATAATTTCAATGTCTTATATACTTCATCATGTTTTATCATGCAAGAAAAGTTCAAAGGATTCCAAGTTGATTCAAGAAGATGGACCTAGTTGGACAAGTTCTTGGTTCTATGATTAAAAGGGCATAACTTTCTCAATTTTCAACATTTTTGAATGCTTATTTTTGAAAAATACTCCCCTTGATATCATTAACAATTTCTCTTCAGAATTCAAGAAGAGATTTTGTGAAGAAAGTCATCAAAAGTTAGAAGACATTACAAGTCTCCTTTGAAAGTTAAGGAATTGTGTACCAACTTCAAAGGATCATAACTTGCTCAATTTTTATCATCTTGAGCCCATTATTTTTGAATAATAATCTTGAGTGAGTCTACTTTAATCCATATTTGAGGTTCAAGAGCAAAATATAAGTGGAATATCATGTTTGAAGAAGAAACATTATAGGTCATGTTGGTGTGCCTAGGGTTTCAAGGCATAACTTGTGTGCAAGACTGTCCCAAGGCCAAATGATTCAAAAATCACTTTATCTTGCATAAATTTTGTACTTAAGCTTATTTTTCCATTCTATAAAACTTTCATGTTGGGACTTTTGGCAAATTCAAGCTCTAAGATGCACTTTTGGCATATGCACTAATGTATTTGATGAAATGACCCCGAGCAAATGACTTGTTTTTCCCCAACTTTCAAAGAGCATATCTCTCTCCTCAATTTCCCAATTGATCCCATTCTTTTTGCATCATGTTTTATGTAATGAGAAGAGTAATTTTCTCAAGAAAGATTGGAAAACGCACGAGCCAATTGGTAGAGGCCTAAGGTTGAAATGAGCTGACCAAGATTGTCAAAATTGCTAAATTTGGCTAAGTGTTTTGTGTATCTTTTTCCCCCACTTTGAGAAGCTATAACTTTTGATGCAGATCACCAAATGCAACCTTTCTTGGCACATTGTGAATCTTACAATAAGGTCTTTCAAATGCAAAAGGAATCATGTCAAAAAGGTTCCTACATTATTTGCCCCATGTTGGTGAAGTTGGTACCTTGAGCCCTAAGTTTTCACTTGAAATCAGTTTTGGTTTTGATTAGTGTGACTTCTAAACACAAAATTCTCACGCTTTTGGTGTCTAAACATAATTAACAAAGTTACCTTAAGAGTTTAGCACATCAAAACACATGATTTGGTGGAGTTTTGACAATTTACAAGTCACACTTGCTTTATGATGCAGGTGCACACGAATTCCATCCATACTTCATCATTTCTCACATCCAATGCTTCCATCAACTTCCCCTATAAATAGAGATCACTCCCCATTCATTTTCCTCAAGCTTTGATAGCCAAAACACCCCTGCTAAGATCCCATTTGAACTCTTAAGCTTGAATTTTGTTCTTGTTCTTCAACCCTTCAGTCACTCAAAAACTCCATTCAGTTAGCTTTACCAACATCAAGTGAAGCTAACCACCTCATTTGCACCAAGAACTGTGACCTGAATCAAGCTCACCAAATTCAGTTTCAGAGCTCTGAAGTTGAACTTCTACAGGTAGATTCCTTCACCAATTCTCTTCAAATTTGTGCCTATAATGTAGCTCCCATCACTCTGATGCTTGTGGTATTGTTTGTTTCCAACTGGAAGTGAGTTATGCTTTTTTATTTTCAAATGTTCTTCTGGTATTTTTCAAAACGAGTAAGATGTAGAAAATATAAATTTGGTTCATGCGAGGATACCATTGAGATCATCTTGAAGAGACAAACACAATGGTACTATCTGGTTTGCTAATTTTACAGTTTGAGAATCATGATTTAAGATTGGCTAGAGGCTGAAGGCTACCTACATGGACGTCTCCAACCAATGATCGTGTGCCACATATCTTTTTCAAACTTGATTCTATTTTGTTTTAAAAGTTCTGATCTAGTGCTTTATTTACTAAAGTCCATATCATGCATAGCGCGCTGGATCCTTGGATCTAAGTACTAGCGCGTTTTGACACTGATCCAATGGTCTACATCTTTTCTATTTTATTTTATTTTCTTTTATTTGGTTTTTTAATTCATTTAACTTCAAAAATTAATAACTATTTCATTTTTACTTTAAGAAATACCATTACTTTTTCTAAAATCTTCTTTTATTTTTATCTTTCTGATTTATATTTTTTCATATTTTTATTTTTGGTTTTAATATTTTTCTTTATTTTTGCTTATTTATCTTTGTTTTAATTAGTTTAAAATTATTTTCTGACTTTCAAAATTTATGAAAAATTTTGTCAACACTTGTTGACCTATGGTTAATTTTTGGGATTTTTGTTGAATGTTATGATACCATTTATGCATTTCATCATAAATTTCCAATTAATTAATTATTATTGGTCATTTTTAAATAGTTTTGAGTTTTTAAAAACTATGAAACCTTTTCCCAAAAATCATATATAGTTTTTCTTATTTTATTATGGTCTTATAAAAAATTTATTTGGTGTTTGGATAGCACTTAAGTGTTTCATCAATAATTTCTTATTTTAGACCATTTTTAAATCCCTTTTATATGTTTTCAATAATAATTTTATTTCTTTTATGATTGGTTCTGACTTTGTGAATATTCTATGATACTTTGACTTGACTTTATTAATATCATTGGATCTAGGATGTTGATTGGTTTGAAAGAACCAAATCCATAATATGAGATGAATGATATTAATGATTATTTGAGTTTTCTTCCCTCTCTTTTTCTCTTCTTTGATTAGTGGGTATAAGTCTTGCTTGAATTAATTGTGTTGAGGTTTTGATTCTATTAATCCTTTGATGAATCATTAAGATGAAATCCCATAAGAATCAAAATAAATTCAGCTGGACATTATGGTTCTATCTACTTCTTCCCCTTTCTTTTTCTTTGTCCCATATTGGAGAATGATCATTCGCGGTCTAAACCTATGTTTACAAGCCCAAGGATAGTTGGTTATTTGAAAATTAGTTCAAAAACTTTGAAAGCTTGTTGTGTAGAGGTTTTGATTCTATCAATCTTCTAGAAAAATAAACACACCAATGTGTGTATTAGGAAGATGCCAAAAGAGCACTCCTAAATAAAGCTCTTGTGCCTGAAACTGAAAGAGCATTGTTACAAATAAATTCCTATGCCCAAAACTGGAGGAATAGTGGTTTGTCTCGTCATAATAAGCAGGTTGAACTCATGACAAGTGAGATCTCGTCTAGTGAAAAGATGAGACAACTATAAAATATTTTTGAATAAATAAAAATAAGCATGCAAGTGTAGGTCCTAGGCGTATGTTCAGAAAATTATAAAATAATAACCCCTTCAAGCTGTTATTCTAAGTTCTGGACTATATGTGAGAGCAAACAAAAAATTGAAAATAGACTGGTTAACCTAATAGGAGACTTTTGTCATGATAGAAAGTGTTTGTAGCTCATAGAACAAATGCTCATTGCTCTGCCTTTGGTCTGTGTTAGACTTATTTTTGAGAAAAGTTCTGAAAAGAGCAACTCTGAGCTGTGAATGGTCCTGTTGAAGAAGGGAAAGTTTTTGCTTAAGGTGCTTTGTTTATCTTTTCCCGTCGCATCACTTGAGGACAAGTAATGGTTCAAGTTTGGGGGGGGGTGTGTTAACCCACATTTTGTGAGTTAATACATGCCTTTAAAGTATCTAGTTTAGTGTTATTTTTTGTTTAGCTGCTTATTTTCCCTTTATAGTTATTGTTTTACTCAAATTAGTGGGAGTACATTAGGTGCTCCCATTTGTTAGTTTAATTGGTTGTTTAGTGTGCAGAAGTTAGCAGTACACAAGATGAGGAACAACTGGACTAGTCTGCTGATGAGCCATGGGTAAGGAAGCTTAAATCAGAAAGAAACAACGCATGCAAGCTAGCACGCTGATAGAGAGAAAGTGAGAAGGAGCACTGAGTGGATGGAAAACTTGGTGGATGCTGAAAATGATTTAAATTCATGGATGAATGAGGTAGCGCTAGAAGACAAAATCGGGTACCATAGTACACTGCACGCCGCTTGCCTCTACTGTGATAGACTGCGAAATTCACCTTGTTCCCTCACTGATGTCGGATAGTACAAATATTCTCTTTTCTATGCTGAATATGTGGTGATTTCTTGGACTGAGTGAAATTATTTAACCCAAAACCATGATCCAAGACATATTAGAAAACCCTAATTCCTTAGACTATATAAAGAGCTGTAGCAATAGTGGAAGAGATTCAGCAATTGTTCCAAGTTTGTATTTCATTAAGTTCAAGCGTGTTTGCAAAAGAGTGCTAGAGTCTTCTTTCCTCACCTGTTTCCGTGCTTGCTGATGATCATGGGTGCGACTAGAGTCTCCTCTTGAAGATTTAGCAGTCTTAAGTTCTACTCCAGGTTCCTCTTAGGTTATTATCTTTTGTGCAATTCTTTGTCTTAAGATGTTTCCTTTGAGAACCTTGTTCATTATTTGTACTCAGCTCACTATGAGGTAAACTTCTTTTAGTTGAGCAAGTAATATTAATATTAAAAGTGTGTTTATGTTATATGTTTGTGTGGTTAATACTTTCTTTATCATGTGTTCACAACTCCAACACTTATTTCTTTGAATGATCACCTTAGAGATAGGTATTAGCGTGTTGTTGTTAGAAATCTAACAACAAGTGTATTTCATGAATAAAAATAGTTGAAAAAGTAAGATAGATATATTCACTTGCCTTAGTTGCTTAGAGATAAGAAACTACAGCCATTAAGGAAAATCAGAACTTTTAATAGACGTGTAATAGGGTTACAAGTGAAACTTAGAGATTTGCTTTCCTTGCCGTTTTATGCATGTTGTTGATTGATGTAGAAATACACTTTTAGATCCTTCTGACCTTGCTTTTCATGACACCAAACTACATTAGTACATGAACACACTAAACTATATTAATGGATCAAAACTCAACTATATTCTCTTAATACTCTCACGTCACGTTTTTCTCGTTAGAAAGCTTTTATTACAACAAAACTGGATTCACACTTATCACTTATCTTTATCTCTCTACTTATGCTTAAAGTGAATGAATAGTTCTAATACAAAATTCATATCTAAGTAGTAACACTCCCTGTGGATACGATACTCTTAACTTTATCACTTGCTATGATTAATAACATGTATACTTGCATGTGACACCTTAAAGAATCAAACAATTAGCTATGTTTCTTAAATAAGAATAATAATCTCACCATGATTGGAAAGTCCAACCGTGGTGAAATTCTATTTATTTATTTTAATTTGAGCAAAGTTATTGTTTTTAACAATTTTAAAATTAAAAATAAAACGAAAAACATTTCACCATGGTTAGAAATTCCAACTGTGATAAAAAGTGGTTGGTATTTAGTTTTAAAATAAATTAAAAAGAAATGTGTCACTATGATATTAAATAAATTGCAAATTTGAAGGCGCTGAGATTCGAATCCTAGACCATTATAAGATTTCCCCATAGTTGTTATATCCAACTGTAGTAAAAATGTAAATTATTTTTAAGAAGACACTTAATTTTTAAGATATCACAATGATGCTTCATATAATCGTGATGAAAATGATGTCATAATATGTATTATTTGTAGTAGTATATATAAAAATGAGTAATATGTAATCATGAAAGAGTGTCTTGAAATTTTAGTATTTAGATTCAGTTTCGCCTAAGTGAAGGCAAAGAAGGTAGATTGAATGATGAAATTTCAATTATGTCTTATACAATAAATCTCAATAACTTCCAAACACTAAAATAAATGAAGATTTTGAGAGAACTTGAAAAAAATTTGTTGGGAGTGTAAAAAATTGAAATAAATATAAAAAATAATTCAAAAAATTGTTAAAAATGATTAGGTGATGGTGTGGTTAGCTTTATGTTTAAATTATATGTTAAAAAGAAAAGTTATACTCCTAGCAATAATAATTTTTTAATATATATATATATATATATATATATATATATATATATATATATATATATATATATAATTGGGAAACTAAAATTTGAACTCCTTATCTTAAGTGACAAAAGTAATTGTTTTGGTCTGGGTCGAGCAGGCACAACGCTTACATTAGGGTCGAGCAGGCCCAATCCCTTACCTAGGCCGAACATGCCCAATCACTCTAGGCCCAATAACGCTTTCAGTAGCCGTTATGAAGTCAACTCCACGTAAGACCACGTGGTCAAACCAACTGCGAGGGATTCAGACAACTCCCTCCGAACCCTACGCCTTGCTCATCCAGAACGCGAAGTTACTTGCTGACCCAGCCCTAACACAGGGGGTTCTGGTAGTTTCCTAGCACGTGGGCTTCCAATTGGATTTGGCCCTATTAGGGAACCTTGGCCCAGCGTCGGGGGCTATAAATACCCTCTTTCAATAGAGGGTCAAGTATTCATTCATTCTCTCATAAACCTTGTGCTTGCTCTCTCTGATTGCTTTCTCACTTTGGCATCGGAGTGTCTTGTAGATACACCCCCTCCAATTCTTCAAGTCCATCGAAGCTGACTGTGACGATCCACTCTGATCAGATAAGATCAATAACCTTTATCGCTCTTTTTTAAATCCGCCTCTCGTTAGTGTATAAATATAAATGGGGAGTGATTTATAGTTCACGCTAGCCCGACAATATATTAATGTTGGTGCATAGATATAAACATCTAATGAACTGTGGTTTGATCGATCGAGTTGGATACTATATTAAATTTAGAATTTGACCTAATACATTTATACAAAACTAATTTATATGGTTAGATGTTTCACTTTATATAAACTTTTTTTTTTAACATTTATGTTGAATCAATATGCCTTGAGATATTCTCAATAGAACTAATCATTTTGCCAATAATGAAAAATGCATTACATTCTTTACAACAAAAAAAAAAGAAGATATTTTACAAATTTTAATTAAGAGCTTATACTACTGACATTAATTTATGAAGGTAAGAGAAGTTAGATGCCGCCAACAACCTCGCTTTAATGGAAGTCTTGGCCCCAATTTCTGTCTATAGTACCATATACTTAACACATGTTTATATATAAAAGCTGCCTTGGTTTTGTAGTTTCAACAAACGTTTATTTCTCAAATATTCAACAACAAAGAGAAATAATAGCAAACAATGACAATGACAATGGCAATGGCAATATGCACCCAACTAGCAGCAAGGACTCCAAAGGACCCATCAAAAACATTCCTTAATCTTCAAAAGACACACTCAATGCCACCAGAGAAAAAAGAAGTGTTCAAATCACTTGAAAACTGGGCAGTGCAAGGCCTTTTGCCATTGATTAAACCTGTGGAGGAAAGCTGGCAACCCCATGACTTGTTGCCAGACTCGTCCCTACCCGCGGATGAGTTCATCGATCAAGTGAAGGCTTTGAAAGATCGAACAGCCGAGCTTCCTGACGATTATCTTGTGGTTTTGGCGGGTGGCATGATCACCGAGGAAGCATTGCCTACGTATCAAACATGGGTGAATGGGCTGGATGGAATTGGAGACGAGACTGGTTCGAGTTTGACACCATGGGCTATATGGACAAGATCATGGACTGCCGAAGAAAATAGACATGGAGATTTACTCAAAACCTATCTCTATCTCTCCGGTCGCGTTGATATGCGCATGATCGAGAAAACTATCCATTACCTGATTGGAACTGGCGTGGTAATTTAATGCGAAATCATACATTGTTATCGGTGTTAGAATTTTCTGACTATTATTAATTGATTGTTCTTTGTGTAGGATGTGGGTACGGAAAACAACGCGTACATGGGCTTTGTGTACACATCGTTTCAAGAGCGAGCCACATTTGTGACACACGGCAACATAGCTCGAATGGCTAAAGAGAGAGGTGATTTAGTCCTTGCACGAATATGCGGTACTATTGCTGCAGATGAGAAGCGCCACGAGAAAGCATACGTGAGGATTGTCGAGAAGCTTCTAGAAGTGGACTCATCCGAAACTATGATGGCTATAGCAAATATGATGCGGCGCAAGATTACAATGCCCGCACACTTGATGCACGATGGACAAGACCCGCGACTCTTCGATCATTATTCAGCGGTGGCGCAACGTATTGGCGTGTACACGACTGATGATTATGCCGATATCTTGGAGTTTTTAATTGGAAGGTGGAAATTGGAGAAGCTTGAGGGTTTGACGAGTGAGGGACAACGTGCACAAGAGTTTGTGTGTGGGCTTGCACCGAGAATAAGAAGACTGCAGGAACGTCTTGATTTGAGAGCAAGCAAGATCAACCACAAATTCAGTTGGATCTTCAATAAAGAGGTGTCATTGTGAAGTTTTATAGCCTCCAATCAATATTTACTTATCTTTAGTTCTAAAATATGAAAGCTAGTTAACAATAGTATATAAACTACTCATATTTTATAATACTTATTTAACACATAGCTTAGCATGAAAATGGATTCATGCTCATGCTCTATGTAGTTACGACTTACGAGTGTATTGGGTGGTCCAACTACGTTTCTTTTGTTTTCTACTTTCCTCTGATTTGGTCTCAACATAGATATTTGTGTGAGAGACTTTAGAAAAGTCTAGAAAGTTAGATTGTTGGCTTTAATTTTTCTTTCCTTGTGGTTTTGTTGTTTGGCTCGTTTGTTTGTTTTCGGTCCCAAGCTTTAGTCAAGTTAATTAGTTTTCGCACTTCTGCGGCTCTTTGCTTCTTTTGTAATTTCTATAACTTTTGTTCCCTTTTATAGTAATGATTCATGGTTACCTATTAAAAAACATCTTGTTTTATTTCTAGATAATTCACTCCATCTATATATATATATATATATATATATATATATATATATATATATATATATATATATATATATATATATATATATATATATATATATATATATATATATATATATATATATATATATATATATATATATATATATATATCTTGCATTTATATTGTGTATTATTGTTCATAAATATAGTAAAAAATTGTTATAGGTGTTAAAATTTAATCAATATAATTTATATTATGATTAATATGTATTTTGATATTAAAAATTAATTATAAATGATAAAATAAAATTGATCAATTGAATGTCAAAAATTTATAATTCAATGTTTAAAATTGGTTATTGTTACTTATATTATATATGCAAATATTATGTTTACATGTTAATTGAATAACTAATGTATTCGGTTTATATATAAATTAAATATTTTAAAAGAGAATATTTGAGTATAACAATGATCCGATGATGAATTTTGTTGAGTAATAAAACAGTGAAAATAGTTAATAAACTATAAATAAATAATATTGAATAACATGCATTTTTATAATTAAAGTTATAATATTGATTAATATTGTAATGTTATAATTGTGTTAAAAATTATTTTTTATAAGGATTAAATATGTTTTCGTCCTTCTAAATATCACAAATTTCATTTTTAATCCTTAAAATATTTTCTTTAAATAATGATTCTCTTAAAATTTTCTATTCACACTTTTGATCCCTTTTATAATTTAGCGACGGTTTATTACATATCGACTGAATTAGCGACAATCTTTGCAATGATTTTAGTATTGGAGACCAAATATTTATATGGAAAATTGTAGGAGGACCATTAAAAATTTTTTTTAGATCTAAAAATAAAATTTGAGATATTTAGGAAGATCACAAACATATTTTTCTTGAACAATTTAAAACTTTAATTAATTTTAAAAACCACAAAATACAATGCGATCATTAGGATCCAACTTACAAAAAGACAATAACATTTAGTACATTATCAATCTAGCTATGTATGGTCTAAGCTTTTTACTATACCAACCCCCTATACACAATTATGTCTATGATATTCTTCACGAGATGTTAATCTTCTCATCCTTGTTGCCAAAATACACCTCATTTTGATACTTCCACATTCCATAAATTGTTTCTGCAACTGCTAGATTAGTAATGGAAGCACGACATCCTTTACAAGCACTCTTGTTCACAAGCCAATGAATCTCTTCTTCCCACATCCTTGGATTATGATCTAACTGAATCCACTTCAAAACACAATTCCAAATTTGCTTCATTTCCTTAGTTCATGCCGACCCAACACATCTTGAGGTCTAAGATAAAATTTATAATTAAAAAATCTTAATTTAATTAAAATATTTTAGATGTTTTGAAATGTAAAATCATTAAATTATTATAATCAATTTCATTTAATATTTTATTTTAATTGATAATAAAATTAACTCACTTAAACACTCTTCCTATTATTTGAAAAAAATCAAAATTGAAAAACAATATCAAAATTTAAAAAATACATATCAATTCTCCTTTTATATTAAAAAACTCAGAAATTTATTATCTATCTGGATGGTTTTTAAATTAATAAATCGAATAATACACATTATAAATTGTTATTATTATATATTCTAAATAAATGTTATTATTTAATTGATAACATAATTTAAAAATTTATTTTAAAAAATAAATTAAATAATATTATATAAATATATAACATAAAAATATAAGGTCTTAGACGGTAGTCTTAGTGGCTTACTCATATAGCCGGTCTTGCCTTACTCACACTCAAAAGCAAGTGATTTATGATCTCTCCTCCTTGTTGCATAAACTAAAGCCAATGTTATCAAGCATGTCAAAAAATTTCAACCTATTTTTTGTGGCCAGCTTCCAATCACAAACATATTTAGTTTTTTTTTAAAATAATATATGTTTTACTTTTATTTTTAAATATTCTTTTTAAAAGTATTTTGTTAAGATGTGGAGTAATAATTTACTCTTTTTAAAAGTATTTTATTAAGATGTGGAGTAAAAATTTACTCTTTTTAATTATTCTTTAAAATATTCTTTTTAAGTAATAATTTTCTATCTCCGTATTTAATTTTTATTGATACTAATATCTAAATAACTCTGGCTAAAGGTTAGTTACAATTATCAATAGTTTAAACCATTAAAAATCTATATCTATCACAATTTTTACTTATTAAAATACATATTAAAAGGGCCAAACTACCGAGAAGTACAAGATCAAAGAAAAATCTCAACAGTTACAATAGTTCTTTAAAAAAACCAAAAGAAACCACTCTCCCCTCCTAGTAGTAAATTGACAAACAAAAAAACCAAGTTAAAGGACACAAGGGGCCATTACTCAACAAACTTGAATGGTAAATGCAAACATAAAGCAAAAAGCAATTAAAGTCCCACATGCAAGATCATGAAGATTGCAGTACCACCTAAAAACAACTCTCAATAGCACAACAAAGGGACCCTTCATTAAAGTGAATAAAATTAATGCAGTGATCCAACACTACTGAATCGTCTCTTTTCAGCATTTTTTCAATCATGACATCTTTATTACATATAGAAACATGTTTTATGTGCATTTCTTTTTTACCAATATATCCGACTATTGTTAGAGTGTAAAAAATAGTTTTTTTTTTTATAAAAAAAAGGCCGAAGTCCAAGGGAAAAAACTACACTGGAATCAATTTAGGGATGGAGACCCCTAACGAATTATCCTCTAAATAAAATCGGAGAAACTTTGGAGCAACGGAATAATAAATACAATCGTCGTGTATCTTGGAGCCCTCCTTAGCTAGCGCATTGGCACACTTGCTTGTTTCTCGAAAAGTATGGCTAACTTCCACATCCTCATGCATTCCAATTAATCTAGTAATCTGTCGTATCGGTGCATGACCTTCGTAACTTGTCGACGCACCCTTTAGAATAGCTTCAACCACAGCTATTGAATCAACATTAAGCTCCACTTTCCTTCTTCCCAAATGGAGCTTATACTTGAGGCCTTCAAACACCCCCCACAACTCCGCAATAAAAGCAGAACTAGTACTCGTGTACTTGGCAAAGCCACCTACCCATTCCCCATTAGAATCCCGAATAATTCCACCACACCCCGAGAGTGATACATCTTTTCACGCGCCATCTGTATTGAGCTTTACTTAATCTCTTCGAGGCGGTTTCCAGTTTATCATAGCCACCCGCCTATCCACCGTATTGGCTCGTAGTTGTTGACTTCTTACTTCAACATACTCCTTTACTCGACAAGAGATGTATTGAGCTCCCTACATAGGTCGTATGAAATCATCTTCATGCCATTCTTTGTTCCTCCTAGTCCATAAGTTGTGACAAGCCACTTCCCAGAACTCGCTCCATTTATTAATTATGAGGTTGAGATTGACCCAATCTTTTAAATCTACCTGCAAAAACGTGTTAGTAATACCCGAAGGAATGATATTGGACCAGATTTGCCTGACATACGGACACTCCCTAAACACATGCAAAACCGTTTCCACCTCCTCCCCGCACATTTGACAAGCCCACCCATTCTCATTCGACTCTTGCGATGGTTTGTTATGAGTCTGTCATGGGCCAACAACCATGTAAAGTAGCGAACGCGCTCCTGTACCTTCAACTTCCAAATCTGTGTCCATAAGACTCCCATATTATTTGTATTATCGTTTCAAATAGCCAGATAAATATCTTTGACAGAAAATGTCCCTACACATGCCCCTTGAGTAACAAATTCATCTTCTCCATATTCAACTTTTGGAGGCAAGTGTGCTCTGATCAAAAGCAAGATGGTACCTGGTAACCATCCCTGAAACAAACTCATATTCCATTCTCCATTTAACACCAAGTCAGATAGCTTAGTGCCCAGCAAAACCGACGGGATTACAACATCTAACTCTTTGATAATCAATCCATTCGTAAGCCATTGATCTTTCCACGGGTCAATACTTTGTCCATTACCTATGCTCTATATTCCCGTCACGCTTAACTGATCATCCACCTCCTGTATACCTTTCCAAATATGTGATGTTTTCCTTTGACAGGAGACAATATTCCTCCCCCCTAGCGCCAGTCCGTATTTCGTGATCAACACCTTACACCACAAATCATTTGGAGTGTGTTTCAGCCTCAAACCCAACTTCATAATACACGCCCTGTTCATTTTATCGAGTTTCCGTAGTCCTAACCCACTTACTGTCTTATGCATAGTAACTATATCCGATTTTACAGCATGAAATTTCTTAGTCGTAGCCGTATCTGTAACATCCAGATTTTATTAATATTTTTATTAATTATATTAGTAATTATATTATTTGGTGTTTTTAATAATTACTTATTTATTTAGTTATTATGTAATATAATAATTATTTAAGTATTTAATTATGAGTGTGTGTTTGTGCTATTTTGCTTAATTGAGTAATTAGAAAGATATTATGAAATGGGCCTAAGTAGTAGAATTATAATACTAGAAATGAATTGGTGGGTTAAGCCCAATTAACATAAGTGAGATAGTAAGAGGAAGTTAGAGTTTTAGAGGTTACTATTTTTCATTTGGGGGAAAAGATAGAAAGAAGAGAAAAGAGACAAAAGAGAGAGAACAATGGTGGAAGAGAAAAGCTAGAGAAACCCCCATTTTCCGCAGCTATGTTTCAGCAGAGAGTCACCTTAGCAAAACGGACGTATCTCTCAATCCAACCGTTGGATAGTTGCGGTACTTGGACACAACGTTCCTGACTCATAGAGGCAAGTTCTGACCGGAGCGATTTTGATTTTGAGGGTTTTAAGTTCGTCTGATAAGCTGATTCCTGAACTGCTTTTTAGGTGTGTGTCCAAATGATGTTAGAAAGGATTTCTTTTGGAGAAAAGCTTAGAGCTATGGTGAAAGAGTCCAAATTTATTAAGGTAAGGGTGGGGTTCTTTCATGATAAAGGGTTGTATGATAGTATGTTATGGTGGGTAGATTCTATACTTGATATCCATGTTCTTCTATGTGCCATTTTGGGTATTTGATGGTTTGTTGGAATGTGATGATATAAATGTGATAAGTTGTGTGCAATTGATAATCTATGTGTATTAGATTGTTGTGTTTGTTGTGGGTAAACCATTGATAGTGAAATAATGAGTTTTGTTGTAGAATTAGAAATGTTAGAGTTTATGTTAGATTTTCATGAACTTGAACTCTAATCATGTTTTGATATGAATTGATGATGATAAATGACATGTACAGTAGATGCTTGGAATTGGAAAATAATGGAATAGAAATATAATTGATTTGAAATTAATATAGTGTGATTATTAATTGGTTTATTGATTAATAGTTGAATTAATTTCAATTAGTCTATTTAATTAGAAAATACTTGGACTTAGATAAATTATTCGGTTTGTCGGTAAATAACGGTATCTTGAAAATTTGACCGTAATCATGTTTTGGGATTTAGTAAATATCATAGGGATTATGGTATGACAGTAAGTAGTGAATTTAACAGGAAATTAGATAATCGGTAGTGACGTAGGATATATCTGATTAATTAGAGAATATTACGTGAATGATTTTGGTTAGTTGATAGTGGATTAGTGAGTTAATTAAATGACTAATTTATAGAGAAATATGAGACTAATGTGAATTGACTTAATGCGTTGATTTGTTGCGATATACCGAAACATAATAATGTTGTGATGATTTTGTTAATATGTGAAGTTACATGTTTGTCGTGATATACCGAAGCATGATGATGTCATGATGATTTTGTTATGATGATGTCATGATGATTTTGTTAATATGTGAAGTTGTATATTGGCGATGATGTGTCGAGACGTGATGATGTCGTGACGATTTTGTTTCTATGTGAAGATGAAAGATTAATTGTGACGTTGAATTACCTCTAATAATTGGTAATTATCAGTGATTAAGGCGTATGCCTGGTGACGATGTGTGATTGTGATGAGTATGTCTTGTTTGTCGAGTCACATTTCATATGCATACTCTGTGACGGCCTGGATTGGCAAATTAGTGACGAAGGCTTATGCCTTGTGCCTCTGAATTGGGCAATTGGTGACGGGGGCTGAAGCTATGATTGGTACCACATGTATTTGCATAGTTTGAGTCGCATTCGAGTCGCATACCGAGTTGCATTCGAGCCATTGTTATGATGTGTGGACGCATAGTTTGTGAAGTTGAATTCAATTGATATGGATTGTTGATGTGTAGTAGATATGATGTACGTGAATGAAACATATATGATGAGAATGTGAATATATATGTATTAATGATATATGTGTATAAGTTGAAATATATGAACCATGTTGTTGTCATGATGCAAATTGCTTATATTGAGAAGTGGTGAATTGTGTATGATCTTATCTAGCTATATCTATTATCATACTTCCTTTATAATGTTTGATATCTCACCCCTTCTGCTGATGTTTCCCCTGCCATGGGAAATGGACAAGTATTCAAGTATAGTTGTGGAAGTTTGTAGCTTCATCGTGTCCAGTTGGTGTCTCACTCTGATACATAGTACTCGGGGGGTTGTCTATATTGTTGTTTCTATGTTGTTCATGTTTTAGTTGTTGAGTTCCAAATTGGACAGTGAGAAGTACTATGATGTTTGAAGTTGTTTCCGATGAAATAAGATGATTTGTTTATAAAGCCGAATGTTATGATTCCGCTGCATATTAAATTGAAGTTGGTTTGTGTCATACCCCAAAATTTACCCATCATATTTCAATATATTCTGACTCACATGATCTCCAGTTACTCAAGTCTATGCAAGGATTGGGCACAATTACTTCTCCCCTAAGCAATCAACCCACAACTAGGGTTTTGTTTCTCTCAAAGAAAAATCAGGTTCTGACACCTCAAGTGGACCTTATGACCTCTCACATGCCTCAAAAGATCCTCATGCCAAGTTTCAAGCTCTGACTCACAAGTTTGATCAGTCAACTGCTCAGATGGACAACAGTCGACCGATTTGACCTAAAAGTCAACTATGGTCAAACCACAGTCAAAACTCCTGATTTTTTGTCAACATAAATATTTTGAAGTCACATTCATCATTTGATCAAAGTTTGATCATGATTCATCAAGGAAAGATCAAAAATCCACAAAAGCACAAGTTTCTAAATTAGGGTTTTGGGCATAAAGTCAACTGAACTTTGACCAGCAATAACTTTCACATGGAACATCAGAAATTTCTCATCCAAAGCTCATTTTTAAGGAAATTGAATTCTCTACAACTTTTTCTCTCACATGCCAAGGCTAGAAATGCTTTATTTGAGAGATATGGATCAATACATTACAGGTCCTTCTAAGAGCTCGCAAAAAGCAGTTTTTCTCAGAAGCCATGTCATCAAGATAAAATCTTCAAATGGAAAAAATGTTCCAAAGTGGCTTGTAGAGGACATCTTGAGCTTTCCAAAAGTCCTATAACTCTTCCATATCTTAAAAATTGAGATAGATATGCCTTGTCAAAGTTGGATAATTTTGAGAGAAAAATATGAAGCAAATATGGCTCAAATTGGATTTTCTTGCAAATAGGCCCAAACTTTTAAGGTCCAAACTTGTTCCTCCAGTCATCAAGGAGATCTAATCCCAATTCCACGAATTTATGAATTTTATTTGGTTTTATATTGATTTTTATTCATTAAAAATATGATTAAAATCAAATAATTAAAGAATTATGAAAGGGATTTGATTTAGCCTTGATTTCCAATAAAATCCAATCAAATAAGCACCATATTTCCCATATAATTTCGTGCATAACCATATTGGTAAGATTGAATCAAAATTGGCCAAATATGGAAACATTTACCAATCATATTTTTCAAAACTCCAAACTTTGATTCAATAAGATTTACCCAAGTTTTGTTGACCTAAAAACCTTCATTATAAATATGCAAAGATAGTCATATGCCAAGGACGAATTCTGAGTCTCAAAACCCTTTCCAAAAGTCTCAAAAAATCAAGAAAACCTAGGGCACGAGCTGTAGCTTTCTCTGGCCATCTTCAACGAGTTCCAGGCATTAATTCATTCTCTTGAAGATCTCAGGAGCCATTCCTCATCAATTTGGACGCTTGCACACGCCCAGAACGAGCCCACTTGAGTTACACCATTGGTAAAAGTTTCATTCTTCTCAAACTTGTAACTCACGGCCTTTAAATCAATTTCATACGTGCATACATGTTCATTATATTGTTTAGAGCTGTTTTGAACCTTTGTTCAAGAGTTTTGACGCAGGAAAGTAGGTATGCCATTGTTAGGACATAACCATGGCCAAGCTTCGTATTCACTATTGCAGGCGTTTTTAGAGGAAACCAATATACCAATGGACTCAGGAGGTCCGGTTTAGGGGGATAGGGTCTTCCTTTGCCTTTTATTTGTGTTGTGGTGCAGGTTCCGAGAGTGATCTTATGGGTTCTCTCGGATCTACAGGGTACATACATCAACTACAGATCCATGTCAGATCCTAAGGTTTCCTCACTATCCAGTACAAAAAAGAATGTCAACTCGTAGCACCACGATTGAATGTCCACTGACCATCCGATTAGATATTCTGAGAACATGTCACATGTTCGGATATTAGGTACATGTTTCCTCCAGAATAGGTCTTCCGGGTTTACCTACCAACCTTCTGGAATAAGCATGGAGAAACAAAGGAAAATTCGCAGGTAACTTTGCAAATAAATCCGCAGCAGTTTCCGCAGACCAGGCGAAGAAGATGATGAACAGGACTAGGGAGATTCTCGATCCACACGCACGGCCCCCATTCGTTGGTCAAATTTTCCACCCCTCTCTCCAAGCGTGATTGGTCAGTCAATATTCTCAAAACCTCCCTCTCTCTCTCTTTCTCATTGGTTGCGTTGGTAAGCGTGGGCCCACGTTGACTTATCTTTGAACTTTTCATTTAATGGATGCTTTTATATTTATTGTTTGTTACTGAAATCACTAACGAATATAAAAGCATAGCTCTATTGGCCAAAGGAAGCATTCGTTGGGTATCAAGACTTGGGTTCGATCCCAGGTATCCACATTTGTTTTATTTGTGTTTTCATGTTTGATGATCCTGTACACACGAAGCACGTACCCCCACCGTAGGCCCTCGTCCATGCACCATCAGATGCCAGCTTCTCAGATCCAACGCATCTGGAGTGAGGGCTCATCATATGGATCTCCAGACCTCACCACACAGGATCAGAGCTAAGTGTTCTTTATTATTTTTTTAATTACATAATTTCTTTTATTTATTTGTTTATTTTCTTTTTCCCTTTTTTTTATTATAATTCTTTTTTAATTTTGTTTAAACAAATTATTTTTTGTTACCTAATAATTTTATAACCACTTATTTTATTTAATCGAAGGTTCGATTTTTCTTATAACATTAAAAACAATTGTTTTTAATAAAAAATATTATTCTTCATGTGTGTTCTATGAATGAATTAATTAACTAGGATTCATACAATAATTATGTAAAACCATGTAAATACCATATTTAATCGCATATTCGATTTCTTTAATTTCTAAACAGTTATTAAAAATATTAAATTAATTGTTTTGCCCATTTTGGTTTATATTAGGGTTTGTCTAAATAATCAATAGATCCATAATGCACTAACTTTTCTCTTCTTCATTCTTATTTTTCAGGGTTAATCAAGGATCGATGAAGGCTCGAGATATTTAAATTAATTATTTTTCCTCTTATTTTCTGCCTTTATTTTTCTGCCTTACAGGTGTTTATCGTAATAGCGTAGGAACTTTTAATTATGCCTTTAATATTAATTGTTGTGGTTAGTAATCCTAGGGAGTGCAAGCCTTGTTTAAAATAATTTAGATCACTAATTACAAGATAAATAAGTGAATTTAACCACGTGATTGTGCCACACACACACCTTTAGGGTAACCTCTCTCATTGCCTGTTGCCTTATTACTGTTGCCTTGTTGCCTTACGAATTATGCCTTTAAAATAGTCAAGTCCCTCGATTCTGAGGATACCTAAAGCAAATTTTGTCCTCAGTTCATTCATCATCAATTTTGTCCCTCGATGTTGCCTCGGTAAAATGATGATTTGTCCCTATTGCTAAGGTATCCTCGCCTGTTGCCTAAAAAATAAAATGACTATTTATATCCTTCCCTTAGACTACCTGCCCTCTTTATGGCAGGCTCAGTCTTATGGCGAACGATAACTCCGATGACCCTTTACATCCAATAAAAGGACTTCCTACCCCCCCTATGGTATGGATAGCCCTGAAAAGCTAAAAGAACAAATTTTAAAACTTAGGGTAGTTGCTACTAATTGCTTGCTCTAAAATTCAAATTACTCTTCACACCTCCTTTTCAAAACGATTTCCAAAAGGCTACACTTATTTACAAGCTAAAGTCCTTATTCAAAATCGTTTCTAAACACACACGACACTTCAAACATTTCAAACAATTCAAAAGTGAGCTAAGAAATTAAGAGCCCATGGATAACCATGGATACAAAGGGTGCTTTAAACCTTCCCTTTGTATAACTTACCCCCCGAACTCAAAATCTTTTTTAAAGGTCTTTTCCTGTTCTTTTAGCCTTTCTATAAATTGGATAAAATAAAAGTCGGTGGCGACTCTTGCTATCCGCAACATTTTAAAAAAGTCAGTTCTCCCACCGTATTACAGAATTGGCGACTCTGCTGGGGATACTTTCGAATAAAAGAGGGTTTACCTTAAAGTTTAGGATTCACTTTTAATGTTTTCAATTGTTTGTTTTATATTTGTGGGCCTGTTTGGGTTTACTATTGTGAAAGATCCTAACCCTGATTTGAGTACCTTAGGTAAATGGCATGAGACCAAGGAGACTGCACGGTGTATACTGCTGCAATTGATATGGTGGCCATCGTCAGTGTGACACATTGGTTTGTTCTGGTGTTCCTTGGGATCCGACTTGAGGAAACACTTGGCTGCTGCGGGGTGTCATTAAGCACTAATTTGCCCTTAGAACCCTAGTTGAACTTGACTTTGGCCTATTATAAAGTAGCGAGATGGCTGGCTTTGGTTCCGACTGAAGTTGGTTGATAGTCGAAGCTACACTCATATGGATTGGACTTTCAGGACATTTTCGGTCGGTGATTCGATTGCTGAACTGAAATAAGTGCCTTCGAGAAAGGTCAATGATATGAGCTCCCTAGAACACGATCTTTATATAGGACAGGTTGAACCAACTTAACTTCAGTGGGGAGGGTACTTACCTACGAACTTCACGCAAGCTTCTAAACCTAAGGACACTTGTGTGACTTGCTTGTATGTGCTACTAACCCTTTGATTTCCTTGCAGGTTTTGTCGTAGGACTTGTTTGTCCTTACTACCTTATGCTTTGCCTAATGTATTACATTCGCATGACATCATGACATCATAACATCATAACATAGCATGTTAACTAACCTTTTCAAGGATCTTAGGAATTTGGGGCGCACAATTGCAGGTGCTAATTATCAGGGACTGAATTCCTATCAAGGGGCAAGAGGATTTATTTTCCTCTGGCCATATGCCTTTCGAATCAAAGACTCTATACCTATCAAGGGGCAAGAGGATTTATTTTCCTCTAGCTATGTACCTTCAGATTCAGAGGTATCCCGAATCAGAGGCGATGACCCACTCGATATGGTGACCTTGATTCTCAAAGAAGGACGTTCAAGGACGAAAACCAAGATTCTTCAGACGAAGCTGTGACTGATTCAATGTCTAAATGTTGCAAACTAAAATTCCTTAAAGATCCTTGAAAACATTGCATTTGCATTCATAACATCGCATAACAGGTTTCCTATGATGGGTTTCTCATCCTTCCTCGCTGTTTATTTCAGCATCATGAATCTCGAGCAATCAGTCAAAGACCTTCAGGCTCAGAATGCTGAGTTCCAAGCTTTGATTCTGAACTTGTCCAAGGGGCAAGACGAGCTGAAAACTCTTCTGACTAAGAAGGAGAAAAAGCCTAGAAGATCTTTGGGTGTCCTTAACATGGGAAGAAGATTCCGAGGCCCACTTAAGAAAGCTGAAGAAGTTAAGGTTTCTAAAGAGGACGACGATGAAATAGGCGATGATGCTAGTGTCAAAACTGATGCCAAAAGCAACCACGATTCTGTTAAGCCCTCTGAGGAAGAAGAGGACTATTACTATGAGGACGAACATCCTGATGACAAATACAAGCTGCTCGAAGAACGTATGAAAGCCATGGAAATTCAGAAGGTACCTGGGCTAGATTTTGAGGAACTAGGACTCATCTCTGGAGTTGTTATCCCTCCGAAGTTCAAGACTCCCACCTTTGCTAAATACGATGGGGTATCTTGTCCGAAACTGCACTTAAAGTCTTATGTAAGGAAGATTCAGCCCCATACTGCTGACAAGATGCTATGGATCCACTTTTTTCAAGAGAGCTTATCTGGAACTCAACTAGAATGGTACTATCAATTGGATGGTGCCAACATTCATACATGGGAAGATTTGGCAAATGCTTTCTATAAGCAATACCAATACAATGCTGATCTCGCGCCAACCCGCATGCAACTACAAAGCTTGTCTATGGGCTCTAAAGAAGGTTTCAAAGAGTATGCTAAAAAATGGAGAGACTAGGCTTGTAGAGTTCAACCCCCGTTGGCTGACAGAGAGTTGGTTGATATGTTTATGAGCATGCTGACTGGTCCTTTCTATAGTCATTTGCTAGGAAGTTCATCATCTAGATTCATTGAGCTTATACTGACCGGGGAACGCGTCGAGAATGACATCCGAAGTGGTAAGATTCAAGTGGCTACACCCTCAGGTGTTATAAAGAAGCATTTCAATGGGAAGTCAGAGTCCAATGCTGTGTATGGTCAGAAAAGGAGTAACCATGACAGATCCGCTGTCGCGCGCGGGTCAAAAACGAGTTAATTTTATAAAACTGTAGTACGACGGTAACGGTAACTCGTGTATCGTCTCTCAAGGATTCCTATTCTTATTAACCGAATGTAATTCGAATTTGGGGGGGTTGGTTCAGGTTCGATTTATAGAAAAAGCGCTTAAAATAAGTGATTATAAAATAAGCTGTTTTGAAAATAAGTGATTATGGAGTTAAGCTAATCTGCTGTTTCGGTTCCTACTATCATCGATAAATATAATTATGCGGATTTTATTCACATTCGAAGCACAAAACCATTCAACAAGCGAGAATGGAATTATAAGAATTATGTTCCTCTTTCACCGGATTAAGCAAACGGTTCAACAATTAGCGGAATAACGAATTAAGCAGACGATATAACGCATATAAATTCAGGAAGCATAAATCAATCGAATTAACAATGTTATTCTATGATAATTCGGATTAAGAAAACGAATGACACAAAATAAGATTGATATGAATAGAAATTATATTGCAAAATAATATTAACCTCAAGTCTTGGAATCCGAATTACAGCAGATCAACTCAATAGGGATCAGTTCGCCATGGGATCGTACAAGCCTGGTTTTTCTTTAGGTGAATGGTGATGATCATGCTACAGTACCGCGGCTGCTACCCTAAGGGGAAAGAGTACAACCCGTTTTACAATCCAACTGGGTCAAACATACGACCCAGGCCCAAAACTAATTGACCCGAAACTTAACTAAAACTAGTGCTGCAACTTCAACGAATTTTCTTGCCCTTCAACAGTTCGATTCTGACTTCGACTCCAACATAATAATTGTAGCTCTTTCTCTTAGCTTTCCGTCGATTATTAGAACGCCTCAATCGGACTCCTGGAACTCCAGTTATGATCGTTTCCGTGCAGACTGTTAAAGCTGAAAATTAAATACGAAGATCAAATAACAATAAAAATAAATTAAAATATAAAAACATTATAAAATACAAAAATAAGACAAGCAAACCATGGAAATGTATAAGTACAACCGTAGAGGAATGTGCATCAAAATGCACTGATCAATGACCAATCTATTGGAGCAGTTCTGATCTCCACACCGGCGCCTCAAAAAGGTCGTCAAAATAAGCAAGACACGCCTAGGCGTCAGTTCACAAAGATCAGTATGTCACTGGCTCAAGCATTACAACACCTGTTGAATTCAGAGTTGATCACTTTAAAGGACCCCCCTAAGAATCCTAGTACTTCTGCTCGTGGCTATAATCCCAATGTGAGGTGTGTGTCATACCCTAATTTTTGACCCCCCTGAGATGACATATCTTCAGGATTTTCATCAAGTCAAAGTAAGTACCCAGAGCAGTCTGACATTCAATCAAGGGTGTTCAAAAACCAGAAAGCTCAGGCAAAGGATCAATCAATAGAAGGATTAGTCTCTAAGACTCAAGAGCTTCATTATTTCACCTATGATTGATTAGACACCCATTCATCTAAGTACAGAGTTACTCAGGTCACCAGACTAGGATTTTTTTTGAGCCTATCAAGGACTAAACTCAGGGATCACCTTTGGGAAACCCTAAAAAGCCCTAGGGGACCATTCAAAGACATCAATCATCTTCAAATAACTCATATGACAAGATCCACTGGACATTACACCTCAATTCAAAGTCTACAGTCATCATTGTCCTCTGGTCGACAATTAGGGTTTTTGACCTAATTCCCCAAGATAGTTGACTTTTTAATCAGGGCATGGATCCAAAACTCAAGACATGATTCAAGAGTCTCTACTACCTCAATATAATCCATTTACATCATTCATCTGAGGAAAAGATCTTGATTCTACACAAAAGTCCAAAATCTTACCATATCTGGAAAAAGTCAACTGTATGGGATCACCATTGACTTTTGAGATTTTTGGTCAAACCATGACTTTTAAGGATCAATATCATCAATATATGGATATTAAAGTCATTTGACCAAAGAAATTCAAAGAAATTCATCAAGGAGCGAAAAGTCGGGAATTAGGGTTTTTTTAGGCATGGTGAGAACTCAAAATTTCACCTACACAACTCAAAAAACTTCCAACATGAAAGTTGTAGATCTTGCAAAATAAAACAACATCTTACAAAGGAACTTTTTTCAAAAGATCAATCGTTTAAGAGTTTTGGAAATTTTGGAGTTTTAGGTCATAAACACTTAGAAATTTTTCTAAGTGTTTTAACCTAGTTTTCTTCCAACTTTGGCCTCATTTTTCACAAATTTGCCAAAGTATTTTGAAGAAACTCCAAACTAATGATTTGAAGTAGATGTTTAGGGCTTTCCAAATTGTGTTCAACCTTCTCCAAATTCATTTTGAGCTAAGAGTTATGCTTGTTCAAAGTTGGCCTCATGAAGTGAAATTATAGGTCATGCATCATTTTGGAACTTTGAAATTTTGTGCACATGACCTCAAATATGGATGCTACACGACCCATAACACATCTGAAAACATGCCATGCATTCATTTTCACCATGCCATGATAATTGAAGAAGATTCTAAAAACAAGAACATGTGATTATGTAATGATTACATTTAGGAATTTATGGCAAATTGATGAATCACCCAAGGAATCTTCTCACCAACCTATTAGAGCTCATTTCTGTCTCAGAATTGTCCCCTAAGATCAAGCAAAATCGAGGGCTAGGGGATTGATCAAATGGAATCAAAATTCTCATCATTGCATAAGAGATATTTGCAAACTTCCTTCATGCTTAAGAAACCAAATTTCTTTCATTAAGCAAACTCACCACAGCCAATTGATCTGCATTCATTTGCCTATAAATAGGAGGGCATACTTCAGTAGAAAAACACACCAAAGCAACCATATTCCTTGCTTTCTCTTTCTCTTCTCATGCTTATTGTTTTTCAAAGTTCTTTGGCAAGAAGAATCGTTTTCTTCAAACCAGAGCTTATCTTTGGAAAGTAAGCATTCTAACATCTCAAGGGAGGTCATTTGAGGTGATCCAAGCACCTGGATCACATCTGTAAGTGGAGGAACACCATTGTTGCTCTCACTTTGGAGCAGTTGCAGTTGGAGGTCCATAGTGCAGTTCAGAAGGTTTCCAATCAAGCCAAGCATCCAGGCACGTTCCATAGGAGGTGGTGAAGCTGTTCAGATGGCTGCAGCTCATCTGTAACTCAAGAATCATCACTCTCCATGTTCACTTGAAGCTCAAATCGAGGGAGGTCCATAGAACAATTCAGGAGGATTGAGGTTACAACAAGCATTCAGTTAGCATCACTGAGTCACAAGGAAGCTTTTGGGATCATTCATACAAGCCCAGTTGCTCTCTATCATCCTCACGACCTCCATTTTCAGAGGTAAGTTTCTGAACTCCACCTCTTTAATTTAAGAATTCTTTAAGAAATAGCTCGATTCTATCTTGTTCAGCATCATCAGAGGATTGAAAACCCTCTATCATCATTCATTTATCTTTCAGTATAGTCATTTAATTTGATTTTTAAAGTTTAGGGTTCTTCACGATTTCTGGTAAATTAGTTAGATGTAGTTAATATAAATATATATTAGTTACATATTTAGAATCGTGAGTGAATTTAGAACAAGTTTCATGTTTACACCTGGGCCATTGGTTAAGATTTGAGAGAATCAGAATTTCAAAAATGTTGGAGCTTGAGGTTGAAGACGAAGATGGAGGGTGGCGCCATTTTTTAAATCTCTGAACAAAGTTTATTTTATTTTGAATGGTATGCGTTTTACAAACGAATTCATCGTTTGCCCTAGTGGCCTCCCATACGCCCTTAGTCTCCTCATGCCTCAAGTCTGGGGTTCGAATCCCCCTCGCCCCAGACTTTTTGATTCTTTTATTTTTCAATGATTTATCACTTGTTTTGAAACATAACCAAATGAGTGAGAGTTGCTATCACCATGCGCGCGTTGGCTCAGTGGTGTTGTTTTGGGTGTGTGACCTAAAGGGCGTGAGTTCAAGCCTTGGTGGAGACATTTCTAATTTTTTTTTATCACTTTTCACACCTATTCTCTTCACAACTTCACATGATTATTTAACCTATCAAATTAAATCATTTTCACTTCATTTTTCACACACTTTTTATTTAATATACCTATTTTGTGAATAACCAAAAAAATCATAAAAAATATTATTTATTTCATGTGTTTTAATTAGGTTTAACATAGTATGTTTTAAAGTGTTTTCTTAAAAACTTTAAATATATATATTCATTTTGTTTTAACCTAATTATTTTGAAAATAAGTTTATGATAAAACCCTAATTGTTTAGGTCTTAATTAGGCATAGATCTTTATTCTTTACCTTAATTAAATTGACTTTTTGTCAATTTTCAAAACTGTTTTCAATCTCCGTTTAAATCAAATGATTAAGGTTTTCAAACAACAAAACCTTATATCATTTCAAATCATTTTCAAAACTGCTTTTGTAACCAGTACTGTAAAGTACTGGGCCTCTAATAGAGTGTAAGTCCCAAACACCTTCTCTTCTTAGCTTGTTTTCAAAACTGTATTTTCAAAATCTTCTTTCTGTTTTCAAAACATTCTTCTGGTATTTGAAGGGCATTATTCCCGGTGAAACTCTTCAGATACCTATGTGACCTTTGTCCATCTTCACTTCTTCTGTTTTCAAAAACCCTTAACTATTTATCATATATATATTCAACTGTTATCCACCAATTACTGTTGAGGCTCTGTACATACTTCTCCAAAGGCCTCCACTCCATCCAGGTTAGGCTTTACAAGCTTTCAATTTACAGTCTTTATTTAAATTACTGTCAAATATAAACTGTGCATATATATTAGTTTAGAACTACGTTTGAGTGTAAACCCTAGGACAGTTAAACTATATATATATTATAGGAATATGACCTAGGATTGAGAATGTTTTCCCGGTGAAGGCTCTTTCCTAAATAGAGATCTGTAGTTCAAACCCCCAAGATGAATTATTCCCGGTGAAACATCTTGGCAAAAACCTTAGAATCCAAAAAAATAGGACACATCCACCCAAAGAGGAATTATTCCCGGTGAAACCTCTTACCCATTTGCTTAGAGCCAAAATAAGTTCAAAACTACATAGCTTTCTCTTGTGCTATAACAAGGACCCTCGATAGCCTCCTCTTGGGCTTTGTACAAGGACCCACAGGCTTCTTAAAAGCATTTCCAGCTTCCTCTTGAGCTTGTATACAAGGACCCCTCAGGTTTCTTATAAACATAGGAACAGGTCTTTAGTCACCTTTTAGCCTACCCTGGTGAGTTTTCTTCCAATTTAAACCAGACTTTAAACAAGCTAAGTTTGTCTCAATTTCATATTGAGTACACCTTTTGGAATGAGAGACATGGACAGTCTCTGTCACCCTTATCTTCATCAATTTTCCTTAGCAGAGTCTAGGATCCATGTTTGATCATCCTCAGCATGTGTCAGCCTTCATCTTGGGCTTTAAACAAGAAGTCTCCACTAGATAATCTTTCTGCCATTCATTTTAATAAAACCCCCTGGAAAGGGTTAGCCTCCAAAGTCAATTAAAATCAATCTATCATTTCAGTCAAAAAACCCCTGGAAAGGGTTAGCCTCCAAAGTCAATTAAAATCAATCTATCATTTCAGTCAAAAAACCCCTGGAAAGGGTTAGCCTCCAACATCATTCTTTCATTTCAACAACATCAGTCTTTCAAAACCAAAGATCCATTCTCTTAGGAGATAATTTCCCCAAAAGAGTCAAAACCCCTGGAAAGGGTCAGCCTCCAAAAACATGATAAAGTCAGTCTTTTAACAGACAAATTCACCACCTAAGTCAAAATCCCTGGAAAGGGTTAGCTTCCATAAAAAAAAACAGTCTTTTAATAAATAAAATCTCCTCAATAGAGTCAAAACAAACAAAAACAGTTAGCCTCAACCTTGGGCTTCATACAAGGCACTAAACAATAAAACTCCCCTGTCAAGAGTCAGCCTCAACCTTGGGCATTGTACAAGGCAGATAATAGAGTCTCCCCCGGTGAGTTCTTCATCATTCAGTAGCCACAACCTTGGGCTTTGTACAAGGCAGAAAATAATGTTTTCCCTAGCTAGAGTCAGCCATAACCTTGGGCTTTGTACAAGGCACACAAAATAGAGTCATTCATAGTCTCAAAAATTCAGTTATCTTCAGCAGTCAGCCACAACCTTGGGCATTGTACAAGGCACACAAATATAGTCTCCCTAAGTAGAGTCAGCCTCAATTCTGGGCTTTGTACAGAACACCAAATAAAAATCCATCAAATAAACACTCTCCAAATAGAGTCAGCCTCAATTCTGGGCTTTGTACAGAACACAAAAATACCCTGTAATTAATCCTCAATGGAGTCATCTCCCAGAGTCAATAATCATAATCAATCAATTAAAAAGCCTCAAGCTTGGGCCTCATACAAGCCAGCTAAAGTCAAATCTTTTATACAGTAGATAGACATAGCTTATCTCTATAGAGAGATATTTTTACTACTCTACCACATTCAAACAAACAAACATTTCAATTTCAATTTCAATTTCAATCAAGTCTCCCATTTAGGATTTTGAAAGGCATGAGCTGGCAGTAAAACCCAGACATGTGGTAACTTTCCCTAATTTGGATGAGCATCTTTCTTTCATTTAAGAGGTATCTGACTGGCATACTTGCAAACACACAAGTAAGGTCCCCCTCTTGAATGAAATGAATCCAGTTATTCTGTCACTCTTCCAAAATGTTTGTGGTAGAATAGTACAAATACCTCTCTGTAAAGATGATTTCATGTCTCTTTACTGTAAACAGAGATTTAATTCAAGCTTCAACCTTGAGCTTCAAGCAAGGCACCCAAAAATAATTAATTTCCCTAGTTAGTTCCCCGAACTACATTAAGCTCTGACTTCCACTAGGGATATGTAGGCATGAGGTTCACAAGGAACCTCAGCGAGCTAATAAAATACCAAAAATAGTCAGTCAGTCAGTCTGTCTTTCTTTAATCAATTCAATTCCTTCTCCTAACACAAAGGAGAAACTTTCCCAATAATCATTAGCAGCACAAACACATTTAGACACAGAGAAGGTTCCTGTAGAGTACTACAGATATGTAGGGTGTTTAAACACTTCCCTATGTATAACCGACCCCCCGGACTCCAGAATTTCTAGTCTAGGTGAAATCCCCACACTTAGCAAACTCTTAGGGTTTAGTTGAGATCTTTTTTTCCCTTTCCTACTCGTAGGACAAATAAGAAAGTTCGTGTGATATCGTAGGAAGAACTGAAACAAAATTCATCCCACCACGGGCGCATTCTCCTTCCAAATTTCGCGTGAAGGGTCTAGCGTGCCGTCCTCCCAAGTGAAACGGGGAGGTAAAGAAAACGACCACCACAGAAAAATGGCGACTCTGCTGGGGATATAAGTGTTAAAAACCTTGGTTTTTCATCCAAACCAATGGTTGACCTGTTGCTGGTCCAGCCCCAATGAGGAATTAGGGATGCCAAATTCCCCCTCAAACAAGAGAGGTCCTGCCTAACCTCTGTGTCATTTCATGTGTTTGCTGCATTTATATTTGTTTATTTTGTTTATTCGGTATCAGGAAAGGGCTTGATTCCCCCTTGTGGTGAGAAATCCTATACCCGGATTTGAGTGCAACATAAGATAGGATGGAGGATGTCTTCCCGGTGAAGACCCTCTAATCTTGGTTCACAATTCTACTCTTGGGATTTGCCTGGCTGGTTGTGATTAACTGCGCCACTGCATTCCGAGACTGATTTGTACCAGGAGGACCTAGAAACACATTAACCCCACTTAAAGCCTTTTTGTTAGGACGTAGAGCGGTGATTACGAAAGTAATTGACACGCAGATACTACACTCAAAGAAAACTCTCTTATAGATACCAATCAACGTATCTTTAAGGTTGAGCAAAAACTCTGAGACCCCTAGAACCCGTTCTACAGGTACAAAAATCCTTATCCTTAGTTTACCATTGGGGCGAGGTTTGCGTTTTGACTTCATGACCACTATACCCTTCAACGCCATGTTTGTTTAAAACTCTTGTGTGTGCATTCATGCATTCATGCATCATTCATTAATAAACAACTAAAAGCAAAAGAGTCTTTTTCGAGTCGTTTTTCAAGGAAACTAAATAACGAACGTTTTTGAACTTCAGAGAAAGAGAGAAACGGAGAAAGGACTTAAGGATCTATACCATGGATTATGGGAGAAAGAGAGCTAGGAAATACACCTTCAAGATTCCCCAGGTCGAGGAACTGGGAAAGCTCGGAAAACTGGTGGTCAACCCCCAGGCTTTCAAGGAGAAGTATGGAAAACTTCTGCCTTTGCTCAATACCAACATTGTGGATGGGATCCTTCCCACCTTGGTACAGTTTTACGATCCAACGTATCACTGCTTCACCTTTCCAGATTATCAGCTCATGCCTACGTTGGAGGAGTACTCTCGTCTGATTGAAATACCCGTGTACGCGCAAGATCCGTACTCCGGTTTGGAAAAGAATCCTGACGACATTATCATCGCTGCAACTACTCCTTTGAACGTAGTCGACATCAGAACTCATATGGTGAGTAGAGGAGGAATTCAAGGATTGCCCTCCAAATTCCTGTTTGATCAAGCTCGGTACTTCGTCAGCATCCAAGATATGAGCGCATTTGAGGAAGTCTTGGCTTTGCTTATCTACGAATTGTTTTTGTTCCCTAACATTAACGATTTCGTCGACATCAACGCAATTAAGATCTTCTTAATTGGAAATCCGGTTCCAACCTTGCTTGCGGATGCTTATCACTCTGTGCATTCAAGAAACCTGCAGCGAGGAGGATTAATCACATGCTGCGTACCGTTGTTATACGAATGGTTCGTTTCGCACCTGCCGAAGTCTAGCACTTTCTGGAATATGAGGGATGGCCTTTACTGGTCACAGAAAATCACGTCCCTCACTCATACAGACATTGAGTGGTGTAGTCCTGACAACGACAAAACCAAGATCATCTTCAGTTGTGGAAGTTTTCCCAACATACCCCTTATTGGAACTAAGGGAGGGATCAGTTACAATCCAGCTTTAGCCCGTCGTCAATACGGCTATCCCATGAAAAATATTCCAAGTAACATCCAATTGGAGGGTCTGTTCTTCAAGAACATCGACGATCATGGCAACATGCTGAAGAAGGAAATTGTCCAAGCCTGGGGTCTTGTTCACAGCAAAGGGAGAAGATTGTTAGGAAAACATCTTTGCATCTCTTTGGATCCTTACCTTCAATGGGTACGCGTCAGAGCATTCAAGCTCAGGATGCCATATCAGCATCAAGAACCCATTCCCCTAAGGGAACCAATATACCTTTTCTCCACCGATGTTGAAAAATTACAAGCGGCATTAAACAAGGTATGCCAAGAAAGGAATGCTTGGAAGAACAAGTATCGAATTGTCAACACGGAAAATGTTGAGATTCAGAACATCCTAAGAAGGAAGGATGAGTTACTTGAAGTACTCGATCGACAAGTGACACAAACGTCACTTTCTCATCATATCCCTCCTGCTTCCTGGATCATCGATCAGCTCACGTCAGAGAACGCTCAGCTCAAGAAACAGAAGAAAATGTTAGAACGTGAAGTCGGCTCTTCGTCAAAGTTTTAGAGTCCTTTCTCTCAGTTTCTCTGTATTTCCTTTTCAAAGTGTGTAAAAAACGGCGTTTTCGCTTAATTAATAAAAGTTTGATGTTTCATAACGTAATTATGGTGTTTCCTTGAAAAATATTAACTTAATTGCATATCATACATCGCTTTAGTCGTACGCACTGACACGAGAATTGTCGCGGATCTAATAGTCACTTTCCTTTCTCCAGAAAGAGAGGAGGAGAAGGAGGTGAACCAAGACTTTCAAGCTGTCTCATCCATACAACACTCATTCAAGTCGCAAGAAAAGAATGGAAGACTTTGAGCAAGAGAATGGAGAACTCAGAGAAGAGGTTAATACTCTCAAAGATGCTATTGAAAGGCTCAATAACATGGTAGAAGCCCTGGTAGTTGCACAAAATCGACTAACGCCAGAAGAACCGCAAAGGATTGTGGTTTCCGAGATTGTTTCTACTCCTATTCCTCAGTATACCATGCCGCCTGATCGACCTTGGGGCATGCCGTATAACTTTACTCCAGAAGGGTACATACCTCCAGCTTCTGAAGCTCCAAAAGTCACCATGAATATGCGTCCACCGGAGGGTTACAAACCTCTGGAAATTGAAGTTCCAAGAGCAACGGCAATGGGTTTCACACAACAGAATGCTGAGATTCCAAGATCTGCTGTCATGGCTTCTCCACGACCGATTATGCATACTTTTCCCCCGCAGGGCGGACAAGTATATCATCACGCCCCAAGTGAGGATGCTGGCGTGTATGAAAGATTGGACGAGTTCCAGGAACAGTTTCTGCAAATGCAGAAGGAACTCAAGACTCTCCGAGGACAAGATCTATTTGGAAAGAATGCTGCAGACCTCTGTCTGGTTCCAAATGTTAAGATTCCTCACAAATTCAAAGTACCAGATTTCGAGAAGTACAAAGGGAATTCATGCCCACAAAGTCATCTCGTGATGTACGCTCGAAGAATGTCAACTCAGACTGATAATCAACAATTACTCATTCATTATTTTCAAGACAGCCTGACTGGTGCTGCACTCAAATGGTACATGAACTTGGACAGTTCAGAGATCCGCACTTTTCGAGACCTTGGAGAGGCCTTCGTCAAACAGTATAAGTACAATCTGGATATGGCTCCCGACAGAGATCAACTCCGGGCCATGACTCAAAAGGATAAAGAAAGCTTCAAGGAATATGCTCAGAGATGGCGTGAAGTTGCTGCTCAAATTTGTCCACCACTTGAAGAGAAAGAAATGACAAAAATCTATCTCAAAACTTTGAGTCCATTTTACTACGGACGAATGGTTGCAAGTGCACCAAGTGATTTTACTGAGATGGTAAACATGGGTGTACGTTTAGAAGAAGCAGTTCGGGAAGGACGCCTGAACAAAGAACCAGAATCTTCTGTTGGTCCAAGGAAGTTTGGAAGTTCTTTCCAGAAGAAAAAGGATCAAGATGTCAGCAATGTCTTGCACAAAATCAAGAAGAAATTCCAACCTCAAGTTGCAACAATAACTCCGGTTGTTAACTCAGCACCAGCTTATCAACCTCAGGTTTCGCAACAACAAATTCAACAAAGGTCGCAGCAACCTCAGCAGCAGGTTCGACCTCCAAATTACAACAATCGGGCTCCAAGGTATCCTGCCTTTGACCCCGTACCAATGCCGTATGCAGAATTGTTTCCAACATTACTGGCAAAAGGACTCATTCAGACAAGGAGTCCTCCAAATCCTACAAACAGTTCCTCACCATGGTATAAGGCTGACCAATCTTGTCCCTATCATCAGGGGGCACCAGGTCACAATATTGAGAACTGTTTCTCTTTCAAGATTGACGTCCAACGATTAGTAAAGAGCAGAATGCTATCCTTCAAAGATACCAGTCCAAACGTCCAAGCAAATCCTTTGCCGCAGCATAAAGAAGCTTCAGTGAATCTGATAGATCAACACCCTAACGTCATTCAAATCTACGACATTCGTCAGATAGGGGAAAATCTTGTCAAGATGCACGCTAAACAAGCTGGATACGGTCATGTACCACCTCACAACTACTTCACATGTGATATTTGTCCAAAGAATAATCAAGGATGTGCCGTAGTTCAAGCTGCATTACAAGAACAAATGGACTTAGGATGGATTCAACATATCCGAGTCAGAACTGAACATGACATCAACATGGTTCAAGGATGTCCAGGAGAATACAGAATCTACAAAGTTGAAGATCTTGAAGGATCGGTAGTCAGGTTCCATAAAACTTTAAATGGACTTGCCTACTTTGGAACAAATTTCCACGCTTACAGTAGATGCAGAATCTGTCGAAGAAATTCACGAGGATGTTTGCGTGTTCGCAACGACATTCAAAAATTGATGGATGATAATACCATTACTGTTCTTGCCAACAGAGAAGATGATGAAGTCTTTACCGTATCTCCTCAAATTAATCAAGTTGAACCAATGCAAGTCAAGTATGACAGCAGGAAGACAACAATTGCTCCGTTAGTCATCTACTTACCAGGTCCTGTACCGTATGAGTCCAGCAAGGCTATACCATACAAGTACAATGCTACATTCATTGAAAATGGTAAGGAAATACCATTACCGTCTGTTGTCAACATTGCTGATGTTAGTCGAGTCACCAGAAGTGGACGAGTCTTCAACAGAACAACAGAAAATGTGGAGAAACCTTCGGAGGAAGTACCACATAGGCAAGACAATCATCCGACCAATGCTGTTCAAGCGAAAGAAAATGATGAGATCTTGAAGTTAATCCAGAGGAGTGAATACAACATTGTAGATCAATTACTACATACTCCGTCTAGGATTTCTGTTCTTTCCCTACTATTGAGTTCTGAAGCTCATAGGGAAGCTCTACAGAAAGTTTTGGAACAAGCTTTCGTAGAACCAAGTGTCACAATAAGCCAATTCAACAACATCATTGCCAACATCTCCGCCGGAACTAACCTAAGTTTCTGTGACGAAGATCTTCCTGAAGAAGGAGTGGACCATAATCTTCCACTTCACATCTCAGTTGGCTGCATGGGTGATACACTCACAGGAGTCCTAATAGACAATGGATCCTCTCTCAACGTCATGCCTAAATCAACATTATCAAGATTATCTTTCGAATATTTCCCTCTAAGAAAAAGTCATGTCATCGTCAAAGCATTTGATGGATCAAGAAAGTCAGTTTTTGGAGAGGTAGATCTTCCCATAACTATTGGACCTCAGACGTTTAAAATCACTTTCCAAGTTATGGATATCCCAGCGCAATACAGTTGTTTGCTAGGTCGCCCATGGATTCATGAGGCTGGGGCAATTACTTCAACACTTCATCAGAAACTGAAGTTCATAAGAAATGACAAATTGGTAACTGTATGTGGAGAACGAGCTCTGATCGTCAGCAACCTGTCATCATTCTCCGACATAGAACCAAAAGAAGTTGTTGGAACTAAATTCCAAGCACTTTCCTTGGACAAAGGAAAGGAGAAAGCAGCGTCTATTTCTTCCTACAGAGATGCAATCCAAGTTGTAAAGGATGGCACTACCAGTGGTTGGGGGCACATTAATATTCCTACCAACAACAAGAACAGAACAGGAGTTGGATTCTTTCCAACATCATCAAAGACTATTCCAGGAATTGAGGTAGTTCTTCCAATTCAAGAAACTTTCCACAGCGGAGGTTTTCTTTAACCTGTTCAACAAGCAGTCAATACCATCGGTACGGAAAACACCGATGAAGAGGAATGGCTATCCTATCTTAACAAAGCAGGATACATATCCCTATCAGAGTCTGAATCACCTTGCTGTTATCCGACTAAGGGCTCTGAAAGTAAGACTCGACCAAGCAATGACAAAGTTACAAATAGCTTCACCACCAGAAGTCATGGTTCATCAGAAGAAGTTCCTCCTATCCCCGAAGAAACTTGGGATACATTAGGAGAACCAAGCGGAAAATTCGACTACATGGTGAAATACTCCGCTCCTGAAAGTTCAAGAATCTCTCTTGAAGATATTGTTCCAACTGGATGGAACAGTGATTTTGAGTATCTCTCTCAGCCAAAAGAGATATATAACCCTTGCTATTCATCATCATCGACTGGTGAAATCATCATTGAGGATCATATCCCCAAGTCACCTTCCGAGGCTACGAATCTAGAGTTCACATATCTAGTCAATGCCATCTTGGGAGAAGAGCAAGACCAAAATACAGAAGAGGATGATCTCGAAAGTGTCTCCGACAACGAGTCTCTCCATTCAGAAGATTAGAAGTTTCCTCAAAAGAAAGTTCGACATACTCCACTTGGAAATGGGTATGCTCACACCGCTCAGTCTGCTGAAGTAGAAGAAGATCGTCTGAGTGTTGCAAAGACAGTGGTTGGTAAATCAAGACCTACCACAGGCCAGCTTAAGCCTAAGGTTCCAGATTACCTAGTGCACAATGGGGTTCGCCACTATTGGACAGCTGTTGAAGTTACAACTGTTGTTCGCACTCCTAAGTAGGAACTTTCACCGTTATTTTATCCTCTCACCATAGCCCAGGGTGAAAAGATGTTTCATAGGGCTTTGCATTTTACTATTTCTTAGGAAAATGTCCCTCTTTGCTTCGCCCAAAGCAATAGAGTTTTGTTTTATAGGGTCTTTGTTTCAAGAAATGACTGTTCATAAATAAAAATGTCATTCTGTTCCTTCGTTTAGTTTTTCCTTTTCTCTTTTTTCGGAAATTGGTAATCCTAAAAAACACCCTTAAAAAACATCAAAAATTCCATTAACTGCATACACCGAGTCTTCCCTCGTTGTTTAAATAAAACTTATCACACATATGCAGATTAATCATAAAATACCCCGTTGAAACGTGCGACCGTATGACTTCTCCAAGCTTTGAGTTTCCTGTATTCGAGGCAGAGGAAGAAGAAGACGAAGAAATATCAAAGGAAATTTCACGATTACTTCAACAAAAGGAAGAGGCCATTCAGCCATACAATGAGCCTCTAGAGATCATTAACCTTGGTTCCGATGGAAACAGAAAAGAGGTTAAGATTGGAGCTTCGCTTAGTTCAGAGATCAGAGAGAATTTGATACAACTGCTCAAAGAATTCTCAAATGTCTTCGCTTGGTCTTATCAAGATATGCCAGGGTTGGATACCAGTATAGTGGAGCATCACTTGCCATTAAAAGCAGAATGCCCTCCGGTCAAGCAAAAATTAAGAAGAACTCATCCGGAGATGGCCATGAAAATCAAAGAGGAAGTTCAAAAGCAGATCAACGCAGGTTTCCTCGTCACTTCAGAATACCCTCAGTGGTTAGCTAACATTGTTCCCGTTCCTAAGAAAGACGGAAAAGTCCGCATGTGCGTCGACTACAGAGATTTGAACAAAGCTAGCCCTAAGGATGATTTTCCTTTACCACATATTGATATGTTGGTAGACAGTACAGCAAAATCCAAAGTTTTCTCATTCATGGACGGATTTTCAGGATACAACCAAATCAAAATGGCACCTGAAGACATGGAGAAAACAGCTTTCATCACCCCCTGGGGCACGTTCTGCTATCGTGTTATGCCTTTTGGACTAAAGAACGCAGGGGCAACTTATCAAAGAGCCATGACTACGCTTTTCGACGACATGATGCATAAAGAAGTGGAAGTTTATGTGGACGACATGATTGCCAAATCAGAAAATGAAGAAGATCACATACAGAATCTGACAAAGTTATTTCAACGCTTGCGGAAGTTTCAGCTTCGCCTGAACCCCAACAAGTGCACCTTTGGTGTCTACTCAGGAAAACTCCTTGGTTTCATCGTCAGCAAACGAGGAATTGAAGTAGATCCAGACAAAGTCAAGGCAATTCAAGAAATGCCTTCACCCAGAACCGAGAAACAAGTTAGAGGATTTCTTGGACGTCTGAATTACATCTCGAGATTCATATATCTCATGACTGTAACTTGTGCTCCTATTTTCAAACTTCTACGGAAAAATCAGAGTTGCGTCTGGACAGACGATTGTCAGAAAGCGTTCGACAGCATTAAGGAATATCTGCTCGAACCACCCATCTTATCTCCTCCAACGGAAGGAAGACCTTTGATAATGTACTTAACCGTTTTAGAAGATTCCATGGGTTGTGTCCTTGGACAGCAAGACGAGACGAGAAGAAAAGAGCATGCCATTTACTACCTAAGCAAGAAATTCACTGACTGTGAATCCCGCTACTCCATGCTCGAGAAGATGTGTTGTGCTTTGGCCTGGGCTGCCAAGCGTCTCCGCCAGTACATGATTCGACATACTACTTGTTTGATCTCTCATATGGATCCAATCAAGTACATCTTTGAGAAGCCTGCCTTAACCGGGAGAATTGCCCGTTGGCAGATGTTGTTATCAGAATATGACATTGAGTATCACGCACAAAAAGCCGTGAAGGGAAGCATTCTAGCTGAGCACCTGGCTCACCACCCACTCAATGGTCATGAATCAACCAGTTTCGACTTTCCGGACGAGGACGTCATGTACCTCAAGATGAAAGATTACGACGAGCCACTACCAGACGAAGGACCTGAGATAGGATCCCAGTGGGGCTTGATCTTTGACGGAGCTGTCAATGCTTATGGACGAGGAATTGGGGCAATCATTGTTACACCTCAGGGTACCCATATTCCATTTACTGCCAGATTAACTTTCAAGTGTACAAACAATGAGGCCGAATATGAAGCTTGCATCATGGGTCTCGAAGAAGCCATGGATCTAAGAATCAAACACTTGGATGTATATGGAGATTCTGCTTTGGTCATCAATCAAATCAAAGGAGAATGGGAAACACGCCAACCAGGGCTAATTCCTTACAAAGACTACGCGAGAAGATTATTACCATTCTTCGACAGGGTAGATTTTCATCACATTCCTCGTGAAGAAAACAACTTGGCTGATGCATTAGCCACACTCTCTTCCATGATTAGGATAAATCATTGGAATGACATTCCTCGGATCGATGTTATGCGCCTGGATAGGCCCGCTCATGTTTTCACAGTAGAAGCAATCATCGACGACAAACCGTGGTATCACGACATCAAGAACTTTCTTCAAAAGCAAGAGTACCCTCTTGGAGCATCAAAGAAAGATAGAAAGACTTTGAGAAAGTTAACTTGTAGATTCTTCCTGAATGAAGATGTTCTGTACAAGAGAAACTTCGACATGGTTCTGCTCAGATGCGTTGACAGAAAAGAAGCAGAAGTACTCATGAGAGAAATACATGAAGGTTCCTTTGGTACACATACCAATGGACACACCATGACAAGGAAAATACTGAGAGCAGGATATTATTGGCTGACAATGGAGTCAGATTGCTACCAGTACGCAAAGAGGTGTCACAAATGCCAGATCTACGCCGATAGAATTCATGTGCCACCATCTCTTCTCAACATACTCTCTTCCCCTTGGCCTTTCTCCATGTGGAGAATCGACATGATTGGAATGATCGAGCCAAAAGCGTCCAACGGACATCGCTTCATCTTGGTAGCTATAGACTATTTCACCAAATGGGTTGAAGCAGCTTCATATGCAAACGTTACAAGACAAGTTGTCGTCAGGTTTATCAAGAATCACATCATCTGTCGCTACGGCATTCCTAGCAAGATAATCACTGACAATGGGTCAAATTTGAATAACAAAATGATGAAGGAGCTTTGTGAAGAATTCAAGATTGAACATCACAACTCATCTCCTTACAGACCAAAGATGAATGGAGCTGTAGAAGCAGCTAACAAAAACATCAAGAAAATCATTCAGAAGATGGTCATTACTTACAAGGATTGGCATGAAATGCTCCCGTATGCTCTTCATGGTTACCGTACATCAGTACGTACTTCGACCGGAGCAACTCCTTTCTCCCTTGTATATGGCATGGAGGCAATCTTACCTATAGAGGTTGAAATCCCATCAATGAGAGTCTTGATGGAGGCAAAATTAACAGAAGCCGAGTGGTGTCAAAGCAGATTCGTTGAACTGAACTTAATCGAAGAAAAGCGCATGACAGCTTTATGCCACGGTCAGCTATATCAACAAAGAATGAAGAAAGCTTTCGACAAAAAGGTTCGACCTCGCACAATCAAAGAAGGCGACCTTGTACTCAAAAAGATTCAATCTTTTCTCACAGATTCGAGAGGGAAATGGATTCCCAATTATGACGGCCCCTACATGGTCAAGAGAGCTTTCTCAGGAGGAGCCTTAATACTCACGACTATGGATGGAGAAGAATTCACCCGTCCTGTGAACATCGACGCAGTCAAGAAATACTTCGCCTAAATAATTAAAAGAACAGCTCGCTAAGTTGAAAACTCGCAAAGAGCGACTTAGACAAAAAAGAGCGTCTCGGTGAATCGAAAACCCGAAAGGGCGATTCAGGCAAAAGTTAGAGACATAAAAAAATAATAATCAATCCCGGTAGACTTAAAACCCGAAAGGGGTAGTTTACGCAAAAGTTAGGGATATATGGCAAGTAACTGTGTTCAGGACAAACTTGATCATTCAAAATCCATAGCGGAGTATTCATCAGCAGTAGGTCATCTTCTACGAAGCACGAATACAGCGCAACCCGGAGTGGAAGGGAAAGATAACGGTCGTCACGTTTCATCGTAGCCCTTTTCCCGAAAATTACCAATTTCCAACTTTGTAAATACTCCATGGAATCAAGCATTTGGCTGATTACCATTCCATATATAATAATTTGAGCCTTGTGCTTTTCTTTTGCAATCTAGTCTTTTTCAGTTTCTTGAAATACATTTTGAATTTAAACAGTCATTTTCTTAAAACAATTGTTTTCATAAAATAAAATGAATTTACTTGCAAAAATAAAGGTGAAATTTCTTTCTGAGGTTTACAAACAATAGGAAGAATGCAAACAGTTGCTCCGAGAACGGTTGAGACTCCGAGAATTAAGATTTCCCCATGAGGTCGCTTTGCGAACATCTCCCGATAATGGATCTTCACTTCAATTCATATTACTCGCTTCGGACAGCGGACAACTGATAACCAGGTATTCCTGGCAGAGTTCGAACTGCAAGAAGAGGACATCTTCTGATCAACAAGAATTCAAGTCGTATCATAGTATTTTACATCTGCGACAATTCTATTCACATTCACTTTACATTTTATCATTGTCATAATATTCATGCATACATTACATCATAACTGCATAGTCGAGTCAGGCTTTGATCATGTGAATGCCCAAGTCATTAAGGCATGGACTCAAGTTTCCCCTGCAAGATCCGGAGAAACTTTTTCCTTCGAGACAACAGTTCATACACAAGGATCTCTCCAAGCAAGTCAACAGATGGTAGTCTCCCTCAAAGAGATAGTTTGTTCACTTTTGGAATTCCCCAACTGAGAATCTCCTGCAGAGCGACGCTCGACAATCTTCTTCAGATAAGATAGTCTGTTTCGCATTTTTGGAATTCCCTACAAGGCCGATGAGCGGTTTCTCTTCTCCGAGGAGTATGGATTCCTCGACATAATTGACAAGTGGTAGTTTTTCCTCCTGGAAAACAATCTGGTATTTCCCCAGCAGGGTCAAGAGATGCCACTTTTCGTCAAAGAGAATCTCCCAGCAGATCGACAAATGATTCTCCAGCAGATTCAATGAATGGTAGTCTTCGTCCAGAAGATAGTTCAGATTCCCCAGCAGATTCAGTGAATGGTAGTCTTCGTCCAGAAGATAGTTCAGATTCCCCAGCAGATTCAGTGAATGATAGTCTTCGTCCAGAAGATAGTTCAGATTCCTCAACAAAGTCAGCAAATGGCAGTCTCTTTCAGCAGAAGACAGTTTGCTCAGTTTCTTTCACGACAGGGTCGGCAAATGGCAGTCTCCTAGTAGAAGACAGTTTGTTCCCCTAGCAATTGGCAAATGGCAGCCTTTCCCCAAGGAAAGACAGTTTGTCTGTTAAATACTCAAGAGATCGACAAATGGCAGTTTCTTCAAACAGTTTGTCTGTTTCTGGGATGTTTAGTTCCCCACAGAGTCGATAAATGGCAGTTTTCCTCTTAGGAGAACAGTTTGTTGATTCCCCGGCATCAGTCAACGAATGTTGGTTTTCACCCCGAAAACAGTTCGTCCGCCTTCAAGCAAAGTCATTAGCCCCTCAAAAGAGCGCGGGGCCATATGGCATTCTTTCAAAGACGTCAAGTCAAAAGGGAAGATGGTGAAGTTTCTTTACTACCATCAAATGGCGTCTTACCTCCAAGTGCTGGTAAGAAGTTTGATGAGGAAACAAACCTTTGAAGTTTCTTTACTACCATCAAATGGCGTCTTACCTCCAAGTGCTGGTAAGAAGTTTGATGAGGAAACAAACCTTTGAAGTTTCTTTACTACCATCAAATGGCGTCTCATCTCCAAGTGCTGATGAGAAGTTTGATGAGGAAACAAATCTTTGGAGAATTTTCTCTTTATCTGAGATATTGTCCAAACACGACTGAGACCAGTTTCGAGATATGGACATCCGAAACAAGGGGGAGGTTGTTTGCCTTTTTCTAAGTGTCAACACTTAGTTAAAGAAGATGGATTGCGCATCCTACACTGCCATCCATTCGCCAGAATCCACATCAAGTGTTTCTACAGGAGTTTGTCTCCTCATTCCCCGCCAAGTGTGACAATGGGATCAAATCATGCAAAGATTTTATCATCTCAGGAGCGCCCAAAATTCGGGCATTCTTTGATATTTAAGTCTCTTTTACGCAGGAGAGATCGAGATCTCAATCTCTCTCCCTCCAGATAAAAGAAACTTAAATAGGGGCATTTGTCATACCCTAATTTTTGACCCCCCTGAGATGACATATCTTCAGGATTTTCATCAAGTCAAAGTAAGTACCCAGAGCAGTCTGACATTCAATCAAGGGTGTTCAAAAACCAGAAAGCTCAGGCAAAGGATCAATCAATAGAAGGATTAGTCTCTAAGACTCAAGAGCTTCATTATTTCACCTATGATTGATTAGACACCCAGTCATCTAAGTACAGAGTTACTCAGGTCACCAGACTAGGATTTTTTTTGAGCCTATCAAGGACTAAACTCAGGGATCACCTTTGGGAAACCCTAAAAAGCCCTAGGGGACCATTAAAAGACATCAATCATCTTCAAATAACTCATATGACAAGATCCACTGGACATTACACCTCAATTCAAAGTCTACAGTCATCATTGTCCTCTGGTCGACAATTAGGGTTTTTGACCTAATTCCCCAAGATAGTTGACTTTTTAATCAGGGCATGGATCCAAAACTCAAGACATGATCCAAGAGTCTCTACTACCTCAATATAATCCATTTACATCATTCATCTGAGGAAAAGATCTTGATTCTACACAAAAGTCCAAAATCTCACCATATCTGGAAAAAGTCAACTGTATGGGATCACCATTGACTTTTGAGATTTTTGGTCAAACCATGACTTTCAAGGATCAATATCATCAATATATGGATATTAAAGTCATTTGACCAAAGAAATTCAAAGAAATTCATCAAGGAGCGAAAAGTCGGGAATTAGGGTTTTTTGAGGCATGGTGAGAACTCAAAATTTCACCTACACAACTCAAAAAACTTCCAACATGAAAGTTGTAGATCTTGCAAAATAAAACAACATCTTACAAAGGAACTTTTTTCAAAAGATCAACCGTTTAAGAGTTTTGGAAATTTTGGAGTTTTAGGTCATAAACACTTAGAAATTTTTCTAAGTGTTTTAACCTAGTTTTCTTCCAACTTTGGCCTCATTTTTCACAAATTTGCCAAAGGATTTTGAAGAAACTCCAAACTAATGATTTGAAGTAGATGTTTAGGGCTTTCCAAATTGTGTTCAACCTTCTCCAAATTCATTTTGAGCTAAGAGTTATGCTTGTTCAAAGTTGGCCTCATGAAGTGAAATTATAGGTCATGCATCATTTTGGAACTTTGAAATTTTGTGCACATGACCTCAAATATGGATGCTACACGACCCATAACACATCTGAAAACATGCCATGCATTCATTTTCACCATGCCATGATAATTGAAGAAGATTCTAAAAATAAGAACATGTGATTATGTAATGATTACATTTAGGAATTTATGGCAAATTGATGAATCACCCAAGGAATCTTCTCACCAACCAATTAGAGCTCATTTCTGTCTCAGAATTGTCCCCTAAGATCAAGCAAAATCGAGGACTAGGGGATTGATCAAATGGAATCAAAATTCTCATCATTGCATAAGAGATATTTGCAAACTTCCTTCATGCTTAAGAAACCAAATTTCTTTCATTAAGCAAACTCACCACAGCCAATTGATCTGCATTCATTTGCCTATAAATAGGAGGGCATACTTCAGTAGAAAAACACACCAAAGCAACCATATTCCTTGCTTTCTCTTTCTCTTCTCATGCTTATTGTTTTTCAAAGTTCTTTGGCAAGAAGAATCGTTTTCTTCAAACCAGAGCTTATCTTTGGAAAGTAAGCATTCTAACATCTCAAGGGAGGTCATTTGAGGTGATCCAAGCACCTGGATCACTTCTGTAAGTGGAGGAACACCATTGTTGCTCTCACTTTGGAGCAGTTGCAGTTGGAGGTCCATAGTGCAGTTCAGAAGGTTTCCAATCAAGCCAAGCATCCAGGCACGTTCCATAGGAGGTGGTGAAGCTGTTCAGATGGCTGCAGCTCATCTGTAACTCAAGAATCATCACTCTCCATGTTCACTTGAAGCTCAAATCGAGGGAGGTCCATAGAACAATTCAGGAGGATTGAGGTTACAACAAGCATTCAGTTAGCATCACTGAGTCACAAGGAAGCTTTTGGGATCATTCATACAAGCCCAGTTGCTCTCTATCATCCTCACGACCTCCATTTTCAGAGGTAAGTTTCTGAACTCCACCTCTTTAATTTAAGCATTCTTTAAGAAATAGCTCGATTCTATCTTGTTCAGCATCATCAGAGGATTGAAAACCCTCTATCATCATTCATTTATCTTTCAGTATAGTCATTTAATTTGATTTTTAAATTTTAGGGTTCTTCACGATTTCTGGTAAATTAGTTAGATGTAGTTAATATAAATATATATTAGTTACATATTTAGAATCGTGAGTGAATTTAGAACAAGTTTCATGTTTACACCTGGGCCATTGGTTGAGATTTGAGAGAATCAGAATTTCAAAAATGTTGGAGCTTGAGGTTGAAGACGAAGATGGAGGGTGGCGCCATTTTTTAAATCTCTGAACAAAGTTTATTTTATTTTGAATGGTATGCGTTTTACAAACGAATTCATCGTTTGCCCTAGTGGCCTCCCATACGCCCTTAGTCTCCTCATGCCTCAAGTCTGGGGTTCGAATCCCCCTCGCCCCAGACTTTTTGATTCTTTTATTTTTCAATGATTTATCACTTGTTTTGAAACATAACCAAATGAGTGAGAGTTGCTATCACCATGCGCACGTTGGCTCAGTGGTGTTGTTTTGGGTGTGTGACCTAAAGGGCGTGAGTTCAAGCCTTGGTGGAGACATTTCTAATTTTTTTATCACTTTTCACACCTATTCTCTTCACAACTTCACATGATTATTTAACCTATCAAATTAAATCATTTTCACTTCATTTTTCACACACTTTTTATTTAATATACCTATTTTGTGAATAACCAAAAAAATCATAAAAAATATTATTTATTTCATGTGTTTTAATTAGGTTTAACATAGTATGTTTTAAAGTGTTTTCTTAAAAACTTTAAATATATATATTCATTTTGTTTTAACCTAATTATTTTGAAAATAAGTTTATGATAAAACCCTAATTGTTTAGGTCTTAATTAGGCATAGATCTTTATTCTTTACCTTAATTAAATTGACTTTTTGTCAATTTTCAAAACTGTTTTCAATCTCCGTTTAAATCAAATGATTAAGGTTTTCAAACAACAAAACCTTATATCATTTCAAATCATTTTCAAAACTGCTTTTGTAACCAGTACTGTAAAGTACTGGGCCTCTAATAGAGTGTAAGTCCCAAACACCTTCTCTTCTTAGCTTGTTTTCAAAACTGTATTTTCAAAATCTTCTTTCTGTTTTCAAAACATTCTTCTGGTATTTGAAGGGCATTATTCCCGGTGAAACTCTTCAGATACCTATGTGACCTTTGTCCATCTTCACTTCTTCTGTTTTCAAAAACCCTTAACTATTTATCATATATATATTCAACTGTTATCCACCAATTACTGTTGAGGCTCTGTACATACTTCTCCAAAGGCCTCCACTCCATCCAGGTTAGGCTTTACAAGCTTTCAATTTACAGTCTTTATTTAAATTACTGTCAAATATAAACTGTGCATATATATTAGTTTAGAACTACGTTTGAGTGTAAACCCTAGGACAGTTAAACTATATATATATATTATAGGAATATGACCTAGGATTGAGAATGTCTTCCCGGTGAAGGCTCTTTCCTAAATAGAGATCTGTAGTTCAAACCCCCAAGATGAATTATTCCCGGTGAAACATCTTGGCAAAAACCTTAGAATCCAAAAAAATAGGACACATCCACCCAAAGAGGAATTATTCCCGGTGAAACCTCTTACCCATTTGCTTAGAGCCAAAATAAGTTCAAAACTACATAGCTTTCTCTTGTGCTATAACAAGGACCCTCGATAGCCTCCTCTTGGGCTTTGTACAAGGACCCACAGGCTTCTTAAAAGCATTTCCAGCTTCCTCTTGAGCTTGTATACAAGGACCCCTCAGGTTTCTTATAAACATAGGAACAGGTCTTTAGTCACCTTTTAGCCTACCCTGGTGAGTTTTCTTCCAATTTAAACCAGACTTTAAACAAGCTAAGTTTGTCTCAATTTCATATTGAGTACACCTTTTGGAATGAGAGACATGGACAGTCTCTGTCACCCTTATCTTCATCAATTTTCCTTAGCAGAGTCTAGGATCCATGTTTGATCATCCTCAGCATGTGTCAGCCTTCATCTTGGGCTTTAAACAAGAAGTCTCCACTAGATAATCTTTCTGCCATTCATTTTAATAAAACCCCCTGGAAAGGGTTAGCCTCCAAAGTCAATTAAAATCAATCTATCATTTCAGTCAAAAAACCCCTGGAAAGGGTTAGCCTCCAAAGTCAATTAAAATCAATCTATCATTTCAGTCAAAAAACCCCTGGAAAGGGTTAGCCTCCAACATCATTCTTTCATTTCAACAACATCAGTCTTTCAAAACCAAAGATCCATTCTCTTAGGAGATAATTTCCCCAAAAGAGTCAAAACCCCTGGAAAGGGTCAGCCTCCAAAAACATGATAAAGTCAGTCTTTTAACAGACAAATTCACCACCTAAGTCAAAATCCCTGGAAAGGGTTAGCTTCCATAAAAAAAACAGTCTTTTAATAAATAAAATCTCCTCAATAGAGTCAAAACCAACAAAAACAGTTAGCCTCAACCTTGGGCTTCATACAAGGCACTACACAATAAAACTCCCCTGTCAAGAGTCAGCCTCAACCTTGGGCATTGTACAAGGCAGATAATAGAGTCTCCCCCGGTGAGTTCTTCATCATTCAGTAGCCACAACCTTGGGCTTTGTACAAGGCAGAAAATAATGTTTTCCCTAGCTAGAGTCAGCCATAACCTTGGGCTTTGTACAAGGCACACAAAATAGAGTCATTCATAGTCTCAAAAATTCAGTTATCTTCAGCAGTCAGCCACAACCTTGGGCATTGTACAAGGCACACAAATATAGTCTCCCTAAGTAGAGTCAACCTCAACTCTGGGCTTTGTACAGAACACCAAATAAAAATCCATCAAATAAACACTCTCCAAATAGAGTCAGCCTCAATTCTGGGCTTTGTACAGAACACAAAAATACCCTGTAATTAATCCTCAATGGAGTCATCTCCCAGAGTCAATAATCATAATCAATCAATCAAAAAGCCTCAAGCTTGGGCCTCATACAAGCCAGCTAAAGTCAAATCTTTTATACAGTAGATAGACATAGCTTATCTCTATAGAGAGATATTTTTACTACTCTACCACATTCAAACAAACAAACATTTCAATTTCAATTTCAATCAAGTCTCCCATTTAGGATTTTGAAAGGCATGAGCTGGCAGTAAAACCCAGACATGTGGTAACTTTCCCTAATTTGGATGAGCATCTTTCTTTCATTTAAGAGGTATCTGACTGGCATACTTGCAAACACACAAGTAAGGTCCCCCTCTTGAATGAAATGAATCCAGTTATTCTGTCACTCTTCCAAAATGTTTGTGGTAGAATAGTACAAATACCTCTCTGTAAAGATGATTTCATGTCTCTTTACTGTAAACAGAGATTTAATTCAAGCTTCAACCTTGAGCTTCAAGCAAGGCACCCAAAAATAATTAATTTCCCTAGTTAGTTCCCCGAGCTACATTAAGCTCTGACTTCCACTAGGGATATGTAGGCATGAGGTTCACAAGGAACCTCAGCGAGCTAATAAAATACCAAAAATAGTCAGTCTGTCTGTCTGTCTTTCTTTAATCAATTCAATTCCTTCTCCTAACACAAAGGAGAAACTTTCCCAATAATCATTAGCAGCATAAACACATTTAGACACAGAGAAGGTTCCTGTAGAGTACTACAGATATGTAGGGTGTTTAAACACTTCCCTATGTATAACCGACCCCCCGGACTCCAGAATTTCTAGTCTAGGTGAAATCCCCACACTTAGCAAACTCTTAGGGTTTAGTTGAGATCTTTTTTCCCTTTCCTACTCGTAGGACAAATAAGAAAGTTCGTGTGATATCGTAGGAAGAACTGAAACAAAATTCATCCCACCACGGGTGCATTCTCCTTCCAAATTTCGCGTGAAGGGTCTAGCGTGCCGTCCTCCCAAGTGAAACGGGGAGGTAAAGAAAACGACCACCATAGTGTGCATAGCACTCCGATAGTCCTGGTCACGATACGAATAGCTGCTGGACATTGAGGAACAAGATCCAAGATATGATCGATGCTGGAGAAATTAAATTTGACCCTCCTGAGACTCCTAATGCGACTGCTAATGTTGTGGATGGCTAGAAAGAGGGACTTTCAGATCATTAGTTTTACTTTCATTTGCAATTTCTTTTATGTTTGTTTAAACATTCGACTTATGAAAGACATTATCTATTTTAATAATCATCATTATTGCATTGCATATGTTTGTCTTGAATAAATTATTTCTCTATCACTCATCTTAAATTGTGTCTTTACTTTGCATATGTTTTATGATATTCAACTTGTGCTAAGTTGTAAGCCTTTTGAGGGAGGATGACGAAAACGATACCGCAACCTCATACAGTGATGCTTTTGAACAGACTATGCTGACGATGTACAGGCATTGTTTCAATTCCTAAACAGTGGAGATATAAGGATGTTAATCCCTCGTAAACCCTTTTGAGCCTAAGGAGTAGAAGTTTTCTTTCATATGCAATTTAAAACCCTTAATCATAACCTAGGGCAGGGTAGTTACTCAGTTAACTCAGTTATGCATGCATTTCTTCTACACAATTAGTGATGGGTTCCCGTAACCATTAAGTCAGGCAGTCAATATCCACCAAAAACAAAAATGTTGTTAAGTCAAAACCTATGAAGGAGACTTATCAAAAATCGAAACATCCCGCTGACTGTAATCTCAGAATAAACAATTCAGGCAAAAATTAGGGATAACAAAGTCAAAAAAGAGGTCACTATAAATCCTCGACAAAAGAAAAAGAATTACAAAAAAAGGATGACCGCCTGTCCAAATAAACTGTCGGTGCTTTAACCATCATCAAATGTCAATGTTACGACTTCAAGCTTTGCTAGGACTTAAACACAAAGTTAACTGAGCATAGGATCGAAGAACATCACAAAGATCGGGATGGGTACAAATAAACTTTGAGCCATTATCCTTTGTTTCTTAAACCGTGAACCAAGCCACGTTACAACCCTTGAAAGTCCTAACTGAAGCATGGTTAGTTCGAAAGCATACTATCACCAAAAAGGTATCATGACTCCTTAATGTTTACCAAAAATGCTGAGTTGATATTTCGTTTTTTACAAACATCACACTTTTACATCTCATGTTTTAAATGTTTTTCAACAAACTCAAGACAGACATATGCATTGCATCTCATGAATTCATTATTAAACATATTCTGCTACATAATTTCAAGTATTAGCATCAGAAAGAATCTGCACAGGGTACGCCTAATGACTAAAAATCATCCTGACAGACAAAACTATTTCAGCAGCAACATCTCTTATAACTGACTCAATTGACTAGAAGTCAATGAATATAAGGGGCATGACACGCTTTATCCAGTCAATACTGGGGCCATCAAGTCAAGATTCAAAGAATATCTCAGGAGCACCAAACAATCAGGGGCATGCACCCAAGTGGGTCTGAAGCTACTTCCCGATCAGTCAGGGGCATCACCCTAAGTTTATGAGTACTAGGGGCATCACCCATAGTATATATCCAAAGGTCCTCACAAGGCGAATCTCTCCAAAGTCCCTACTAGCAGGGGAAAAGCTGTGCAAAGCCTGTTTGACACTTCAACCAACATTCATTAGTGTGTCCCAATCAATACAAATCCAGGAATGGCAGTTACTATAATACTGGGGGCAAGGTTCAAGGCACCCATGTCTTCCCACGGAGCCGGTTTCATAAGATTATATCCCCACAGGGTATTCCTCAAGTAGCTATCTCCAATCCCTCCTCCAACAGGGTTTATTCATCTCTCTTATCCCCAGGCAGGGTGCATCAAAGATCAATCATTCAAATTGCTTTCATCCCTAAGCAGAAATCATAAATCCCCAGCTGTATATCTTCAAGACAAGATCAGGCATCAAAATCACAATGACATGGAGATTTATGTTCTCAATCAAAGAAAAAGATCACTAAATCATGTCCATACATCATATATCATAAAAAAATTCACACACAACATGCAAGTTTCTCATTTATTTTGAGAGTCTCATCGTATAATACATGCATCATGACATTGCATAAAGACTAACTTTACCTTTTTCAGGATACGGGTACAAGCAGATAAACAATATCTCCAATCCAAGATCTAAATTCTTCAATACAAATGGTGGAGACGATCATCTTTCCAAGGTCTAATTCAGTTACTACGAACAGTGCTGACACGATCAACATTCAAAGATATAATTCTATCATCACGAACGGCGTAGACACGATCATCTTTCCAAGGTCTAATTCAGTTACTACGAACGGTACTGAACACGATCAACATTCAAAGATCTAATTCGGTTACCACGAATGGTGCTGACATGACCAAAGAAAGAGACAGACTTAATCATGACACTTAATTCAGAAAAGAACATGACAATGGAGTCACGACAATGGAGTCACGACAATGGAGTTACGACAATGGAGTCACGACAACGAAGTCACGACAATGGAGTCACGACAATGGAGTCACGACAATGGAGTCACGATAATAGAATCACGACAATGGAGTCACGACAATATAGTCACGACAATGGAGTCATAACAATGGAGTCACGAAAATTGAGTCACGACAATAGAGTCACAACAATAGAGTCACGATAATAGAATCACGACAATGGAGTCACGACAATTGAGTCACATATCTAATCCCGGTATTCAGTTCAGAAACGACCATGACAATGGAGTCACGACAATGAATTTACGACAATGGAGTCATGACAATAATCAATTCACTCATATGATCCAAACGCTCAGGGCCATCGAGCCAACAACTTAATTCTGACACCACAGATACGGTCTAATGTACGACTCAGTTGGACACACGTCAATACATCAAGTGATGGCATCTGTAAGCCCATCTCCGATAAACTTTCTGTCAACATCCGAGTGGCATCTTTAAGCCCATCTCAATCAATTCTCTCAATAACTTGGTGGCATCTTTAAGCCCATATCCAAAAAAAAATCCTTGCATCATCAAGGACAAATCTCTTGGTATTCTAGTGTTCAATCCTCTTCTACCTTCAGATTCCAACAGACACACAAGTCAATCTACATCCTCAGTTTTAAGAAGATTGAACAGGGGCAGCTGTCATACCCCAAAATTTGCCCATCATATTTCAATATATTCTGACTCATATGATCTCCAGTTACTCAAGTCTATGCAAGGATTGGGCACAATTACTTCTCCCCTAAGCAATCGATCCACAACTAGGGTTTTGTTTCTCTCAAAGAAAAACCAGGTTCTGACACCTCAAGTTGACCTCATGGCCTCTCACATGCCTCAAAGGATCCTCATGCCAAGTTTCAAGCTCTGACTCATAAGTTTGATTAGTCAACTGCTCATATGGACAACAGTCGACCGATTTGACCTAAAAGTCAATTATGGTCAAACCACAGTCAAAACTCCTGATTTTTTGTCAACATCAATATTTTGAAGTCACATTCATCATTTGATCAAAGTTTGATCATGATTCATCAAGGAAAGATCAAAAATCCACAAAAGCACAAGTTTCTAAATTAGGGTTTTGGGCATAAAGTCAACTGAACTTTGACCAGCCATAACTTTCACATGGAACATCAGAAAATTTCTCATCCAAAGCTCATTTTTAAGGAAATTGAATTCTCTACAACTTTGTATCTCACATTCCAAGGATAGAAATGCTTTATTTGAGAGATATGGATCAATACATTACAGGTCCTTCTAAGAGCTCGCAAAAAGCAGTTTTTTCTCAGAAGCCATATCATCAAGATAAAATCTTCAAATGGAAAAAAGGTTCCAAAGTGGCTTGTATAGGACATCTTGAGCTTTCCAAAAAGTCCTATAACTCTTACATATCTTTAAAATTGAGAGAGATATGCCTTGTCAAAGTTGGACAATTTTGAGAGAAAAATATGAAGCAAATATGGCTCAAATTGGATTTTCTTGCAAATAGGCCCAAACTTTTAAAGTCCAAACTTGTTCCTCAAGTCATCAAGGAGATCTAATCCCAATGCCACGAATTTATGAATTTTATTTGGTTTTATATTGATTTTTATTCATTAAAAATATGATTAAAATCAAATAATTAAAGAATTATGAAAGGGATTTGATTTAGCCTTGATTTCCAATAAAATCCAATCAAATAAGCACCATATTTCCCATCTAATTTCGTGCATAACCATATTGGTAAGATTGAATCAAAATTGGCTAAATATGGAAACATTTACCAATCATATTTTTCAAAACTCCAAACTTTGATTCAATAAGATTTACCCAAGTTTTGTTGACCTAAAAACCTTCATTATAAATATGCAAAGATAGTTATATGCCAAGGACGAATTCTGAGTCTCAAAACCCTTTCCAAAAATCTCAAAAAATCAAGAAAACCTAGGGCACGAGCTGTAGCTTTCTCTGGCCATCTTCAACGAGTTCCAGGCATTAATTCGTTCTCTTGAAGATCTCAGGAGCCATTCCTCATCAATTTGGACGCTTGCACACGCCTAAAACGAGCCCACTTGAGTTACACCATTGGTAAAAGTTACATTCTTCTCAAACTTGTAACTCACGGCCTTAAAATCAATTTCATACGTGCATACATGTTCATTATATTGTTTAGAGAAGTTTTGAACCTTTGTTCATGAGTTTTGACGCAGGAAAGTAGGTCTGCCATTGTTAGGACATAACCATGGCCAAGCTTCGTATTCACTATTGCAGGCGTTTTTAGAGGAAACCAATATCACCAATGGACTCAGGAGGTCCGTGTAGCAACCTGCCTTAAACATTAAGACTTAGAGTCGCCACCTATTCTGAAGGGCGAATAGGAAACCCTACGCAGTTTAGAGATCGGGGTAAGTTATTATAATCAGGTCGAGGGAAGGTGTTAGGCACCCTCAACCCTTTCCTTAGGTTTTACGTTCGAAGTAAAGGTTAATGGCTAAATATTGAGGTTTATAGCTAAGGATATGAATAGGGCGAAAATTGAGATTTGAAAGTGAATTGAAATTGTGGGGAGGGGGACTCGCCTTGGTTATCCAAGTGCCTACGTATCTCCTTAGGGAGAATCAGAGTCAACGTAGTTCGGGCACAGGGTTGTACGCCTTAGAATTGATTATGAAATTGTTTGAAGTTGTTTTAAAGGCTTTTTGAATGGCCTATCGTAGTTTTAGAAGTTGTGGTTTGAAAGGCATTATGAGTTGCCTGATTGAAAAAGGATGAAAATCCATAGTATCGTGGTTTAGTGTATTTTGAATGTTTGGGCGCACAACCCTGATTTAATATGTCACCGTTAGTTACGATGATCAATAGATTTGATCAGTATAGCTAACGGATTAAGGGGCATTGTTGGTTACTCAGATCGATAGATTCGATCGTCGCGGGCAGCAAATTAAATGTATTTTAAATTATATATTTTTTATCTCTCGTCTAATGCGACTAATAGATTTAGTCGGGTCGAGGAGAGAATTAAACAAGAGCCAATTAAATTAGAATTAGTATTAATAAATTAATTGATCAAACTTATTTCTCGCCTAATGCGACTAATAGGTATAGTCGGTTCGGGGAGAAAATTAGATTAAATCATCGAAAGAAAACAAGCAATTAAACAAATAAAATTTACAAAATTAATTAATTAAAATTTATTTATAAACTACAAGGGGGTGTATTTTATTAGGAGATAGTAATTATAGGAGGTGTGGATAACATTGGGTCAGGCCCAAAACAATTCAAAGGGCCCAAATGAGACTACAAGGATCCGTTAGGATCTGGTGTGCGCACACGTTCACGCTTATGGTATACTGGTGTACTCTCGCGCGTTTGATTCAATCAGATGGCTTCCAGATCTTGCCTCGAGGCCGTTGATCTAAAATAATTTAAATGGCTGGCTCAGATTTAACATGGACTAAAAGGTGCATGATAACAGAACTAATGGGGAATTGCCCTTGAATGGTCCAATCACGTGGCCCATGAGTGGCCACGTGTCGTGCTACGAATGACTACGAAAGGATAAGCTTATCCCCATTTTCCTTCCTTTTTCGAAAAGACCAACCCCAAGACCTTTCACCTTCTCCACTAATTTTCCCCACTAACTTTCTTATCTCTTAGGGTGTGTTTGGATTGGAAGAGAAGTTGTGAAGAGAGAAATAAATAAGAGAGAGTGTAAGAAGAGAGAAAAAGATGAGAAATAAAGTAGATTTGAGGTATTGTTTGGTTTAAGAGAAAGAGAGAAGAAATAGAGAAGAGAGAAGTGTTGTATATTTTTAAAAGTACTATAATACTCTTATAAAAAATAATATATTTAATTAACATAAAATATTTTTGTTGGATAAGAAAGGATATAAATGGAAAAGTTCCTCTATATTCTCCTTTCTTCGCATTAGGGAGAGAACTTGAAAACGTGTGGGTCCCACAAGTTTTTATTCTCTCTTCACTAATTCTCTCCTATTCCAAGCTGAAGAAATGCCTGATCTCTCTTGTACTTCTCTCTCTGGTATTTCTCTCGCATCATCTTCTCTTATTCCAAACGAACCATTAGTTTCTCTCAACAAACTCTCCTCCTCTCTCTTCGGTTTTCTCAACAAAATTCTCTCCATCCCTTTTCGGTTCTCTCACTCCTCTCCATTCTTTCTTCATCGATGAAGAACAAACAACCATCTAACAACCTTAATCCCAGAACAAACATTCATGCAATCTTTCTCTAATAAAACTCATAAACCCTTATTCCCGAAAATCCCCAAATCGAAACTTCAAAATCAACATGCATTAGCAAAGAAAAACCAAGGCTAAGTGTTTGGATTACCTTTTGGTCTTGATCTTCAGTATCGTATAAGCCCCTTTTCTAATCCCTTTTCTGCTCCGTTTGCAGGTTCGAAGGCATGAGCTTGAAGATCGAATGCTCCTTCAATCTCGTCTCCGTGTTTCTGATTTTCGTCTCTGGATTCTCCTTCCGCCTTTCTCCTCTTGCAGATTCGAAGGCACCACTTTGAAGGTTTAGGATTCGGCGTAGTTGAAGAAAAGCTCCCCGATCTCCTTCTTTCTGTTCGTAGGTCCGATTGTGGAGGTTAAAGTCCAAGCTTGAAGACTTACGGCGCTTAGGGTTCTTCGTCCCCAGAAAATTCCTCCCCTTCTATTTCTCCTTTTTTTTATTTATACTTAGGTTTTAGATCTGTTTTAGGCAAGATTAGATGGTTAGAATTAATTTGATTCGTTTCTCAATTGATTCAGCTTCGATTGTTGTATTATTATTTGATTTAATAAAATTGATTCCGATTTCGTAAATCTTTGATTCAATCTGTTTTGTTAAGATTTCTCTGTAATAAAGTTTTGTTGATGAAAATAAAATCTTTCCTTTCTGAATTTCATAATTTCTTTGATCTGGGCTTGAATCAGTAGTTGGATTAGGGTTTTTTTGTGATGCAGAAGGTTAGGTGTGGGGATGGTCGGCCGCCGTTGGTGATAGAGAAGGTGAACAGTACTAGGACTAGTTGACTTAGTCAATTGTTTATTAAATAAATAAAAATTAAATAAATATCTGAAACCTATATTAAATATTAAGCAATTTTTTTATTAATCATAAAGATGGTAATAATTATAATTAATATAGTGATAATCTTTATCATTGAAAAATTCATCATTTTTATGTTGGTTAAAAAACAAAAAAAACGTATCCTAAAAATGTGGACAGCAAGCGCCCCTCCCCCCTTCTTACTATTTTTTGACATTTTTTCATTAATAAATTTTTTTAAATTTAAAACTTAATATAACTAAAACCAACATTTTAATAAGATAAATATTAAAACAAGATACTCCTAGATGGGCTTTAATTCAATGGGCCTAAGAAATATTTTAACAACTCACACCCCTATTTTGCATGCACCCTTCGAAGAAAAGCATTTTTTGAAATGAGCTTAACAATCACAAAATTAAGTCCTTAATATTTCTTTTTTTATACACCTCCTATAAGTTAAATATAAAAACAAACAAGAATAATAGTATACCAAATAAATAGAACAAAATATAGGGTAAATTTTGGGGTATGACAGTCCGGTTTAGGGGGATAGGGTCTTCCTTTGCCTTTTATTTGTGTTGTGGTGCAGGTTCTGAGAGTGAAGGAATAAGCATGGAGAAACAAAGGAAAATCCGAAGGTGACTTTGCAAATAAATCCGCAGCAGTTTCCGCAGACCAGGCGAAGAAGATGATGAACAGGACCAGGGAGATTCTTGATCCACACGCACGGCCCCCATTCGTTGGTCAAATTTTCCACCCCCTCTCTCCAAGCGTGATTGGTCAGTCAATATTCTCAAAACCTCTCTCTCTCTCTCTCTCTCTCTCTCTCTCTCTCTCTCTCTTTCTCATTGGCTGCGTTGGTAAGCGTGGGCCCACGTTGACTTATCTTTGAACTTTTCATTTAATGGATGCTTTTGTATTTATTGTTTGTTACTGAAATCACTAACGAATATAAAAGCATAGCTCTATTGGCCAAAGGAAGTATTCGTTGGGTATCAAGACTTGGGTTCGATCCCAGGTCTCCACATTTATTTTATTTGCGTTTTCATGTTTGATGATCCTGTACACACGAAGCGCGTACCCCCACCGTAGGTCCTCGTCCATGCACCATCAGATGCCAGCTTCTCAGATCCAACACATCTGGAGTGAGGGCTTATCATATGGATCTCCAGACCTCACCACACATGATCAGAGCTAAGTGTTCTTTATTATTTTTTTATTACATAATTTCTTTTATTTATTTGTTTATTTTCTTTTTCCCTTTTTTTTATTATAATTTCTTTTTTTTATTTTGTTTAAACAAATTATTTTTTTTATTTTGTTTAAACAAATAATTTTATTTAATCGCATATTCGATTTTTAGTAAAAACAATTAAAAACATTAAAAACATTAAAAACAATTGTTTTCTTATAACATTAAAAACAATTGTTTTTAGTAAAAAATATTATTCTTCATGTGTGTTCTATGAATTAATTAATTAACTAGGATTCATACAATAATTATGTAAAACCATGTAAATACCATATTTAATCGCATATTCGATTTCTTTAATTTCTAAACAGTTATTAAAAATATTAAATTAATTGTTTTGCCCATTTTGGTTTATATTAGGGTTTGTCTAAATAATCAATAGATCCATAATGCACTAACTTTTCTCTTCTTCATTCTTATTTTTCAGGGTTGATCAAGGATCAATGAAGGCTCGAGATATTTAAATTAATTATTTTTCCTCTTATTTTCTGCCTTTATTTTTCTGCCTTACATGTGTTTATTGTAATAGCGTAGGAACTTTTAATTCTGCCTTTAATATTAATTGTTGTGGTTAGTAATCCTAGGGAGTGCAAGCCTTGTTTAAAATAATTTAGATCATTAATTACAAGATAAATAACTGAATTTAACCACGTGATTGTGCCACACACACACCTTTAGGGTAACCTCTCTCATTGCTTGTTGCCTTATTACTGTTGCCTTGTTGCCTTACGAATTATGCCTTTAAAATAGTCAAGTCCCTCGATTCCGAGGATATATACCTAAAGCAAATGTTGCCCCCAGTTCATTCATCATCAATTCTGTCCCTCGATGTTGCCTCGGTAAAATGATGATTTATCCCCATTGCTAAGGTATCCTCGCCTGTTACCTAAAAAATTAAATGACTATTTATATCCTTCCCTTAGATTACCTGCCCTCTTTATGGCAGGGTCTGTCTTATGGCGAACGATAACTCCGATGACCCTTTACATCCAATAAAAGGACTTCCTACCCCCCTATGGTATGGATAGCCCTGAAAAGCTAAAAGAACAAATTTTAAAACTTAGGATAGTTGCTACTAATTGCTTGCTCTAAAATTCAAATTACTTTTCACACCTCCTTTTCAAAACGATTTCCAAAAGGCTACGCTTATTTACAAGCTAAAGTCCTTATTCAAAATCTTTTCTAAACACACATGACACTTCAAACATTTCAAACAAATTAAAAGTGAGCTAAGCAATTAAGAGCCCATGGATAACCATTGATACAAAGGGTGCTTTAAACCTTCCCTTTGTATAACTTACCCCCCGAACTCAAAATCTTTTTTAAAGGTCTTTTCTTGTTCTTTTAGCCTTTCTATAAATTGGATAAAATAAAAGTCGGTGGCGACTCTTGCTATCCGCAACATTTCAAAAAATTCAGTTCTCCCACCGTATTACAGTTTGTCTAAGAGCTGTTATAAGTTGTTTTGTGCTTCTCTGAGATTAAAGTGCTATGTATCTGTTTATGAGTTGTTTATATAAAGTAAATGTGATATCCCAAATGCTTGTTGATAGTTTTTAAAATACTCTGATTTCTCGCATGATATTTTTGGGTAGAATTTTGGGTGTTACAGTATCCCCCCAAATAAATTGACGTTGCATCTTCTGGATTTTCTCAATACAAGCTTTTGGAATTTTACATGTCATCATATAATAGATGGGTATATCCTCCATTACACTCTTTGCCAAAGTAACTCGTCCCGCAAATGAGAGGTAATTCGCCTTCCAACTCACTAATTTTGCCGACATATTATCGAGTATGTATTGGTAGTCATGTCTCTTAAGAGCCTTTCCACTACTTGGTAATCCCAGGTATCTGCCCAGGGAACTTGCAACCTTAAAGTTTGATACTTGAGTAAGCTTCTATCTCATCTCATTTCAGCAGTAACATTATTGGAGAAAATAATACTAATGTTCTCCTCATTTACTTCCTGTCCAGACATCGCACAAAATCGTCGAAGAGTGCTCATGACGCATTTCAGTTGTCTCTCCTCCACTTCCTTGAACAATAATAGATCATCTGTAAACATCAAGCGAGATATCTTTATAGTGCTTCTGCCCAGTCTATTGGTTCTCCGCCTACCGGTGTTTACTTCATGCATTATAAGGTGAGTCAACTTTTCCATGCACAACACAAAAATGTATGACGATATAGGATCCCCTTGTCGGATTCCATGTTGAGGGCGAAAGTAGTCAGTCCTAGCTCCATCCCAGTTGATGTTTGATACCACACTCGTTATTTCACACATTATGATATTCACGAGAGCCTTCGGAAGTTTGATCTCCTGCAGCATCTTCCGGATAAAATCCCAACTGAGCTTATCATACGCTTTAGATAGGTCGACTTTGATCACAAAACCTCCTTTTTTTCCCTTTCATTTTATTTATACTGTGCAAGACTTCATTGGCAATGATGATGTTATCTTGTATCATTCTCTCAAGGACGAAGTCGGGCTGATTTGGAGATGCCAACTTTGCCATATGATCCTTAAATTTGTTAACGACGACTCTGCTTACAACCTTGTAAATAGTATTACAGAGCTATATAGGCCAAAACTAATACACCCGTTGCAGAACTTTTACTTTTGGAATCAGACAGATATCAGTGTGATTAACTTTTGCGAGCAGATTCGAGTTTTCCCAAACACACTTAACTAAATACAGTACTTGCATTCCCAGTATACTCCAATAGTGTTGGAAGAATCCAGCCTGGTAGCCATCAGGTCCTGGCGCCTTCTAGGGGTTTAAAGAGAACACTTCATATTTAATTTCTTCATCAGTGAAAGCAGTTCCCAATTTGTCAATATCATCCATAGAAAGTTCAGGAAAGGTCCAATTAGGTCGAAACCAATTTTGACTTTTATCTTTAAATTCAAATATTTTCCGAAAGTAATTCGTAACCAATTCCTCCAACTGGCCTGTACCCTCAATCCACTGATCCTGATCATTCTTCAACATCAAAATTCGATTTTGGCGACGCCGCTTGATTGTTTTCAAATGATAGTATTTTGTGTTACAGTCACCATCGATCATCCATTTAGCTCGCAATCTTGGAAACCACATCAACTCTTCTTTCCTCAAAATTCTACTAAGCTCCTGTTGCAAATTGGATTCTAACTTCCGCAGGCCCCTTCTGTAGTTACGACGTTGCATGGCCATTTTAATAGAATTGAATTACTAAAATGTGGGGTAGTACTTCAATTTTGTTTGGGTAACTTTGTGAAAAAATTATACGTTTTTCATTTTAATTCAAATTGTTGAGTCGGATTAATCTTAAACTAATCAGTTGAACAAAGTCATTTGAAAATTTTAATTGAGTCCAAAATTGATAAATACTGCATTTTGGTTCGATCATTGAATCAATTGTCGTTGAATATAATTAAAACTATTACTTTGATTTTTTTATTTCTTTTACGCGTTTTAAAAAAATCATCGCAATATTATTGTTTTTCTTCTATTTGATTTTATTCTATTTTAATAAGAATAGTTTGTATTTGATTTATTTATTTTCATGTGTATTATTTTGTTAACCTCAACAATTAAAATAAATAAATAACAATAATAAGGAATAAAATGACAAAAGGAATTTTTTCCATTCCACTACACTACACTTTCCTCCACTAACATTTCCATCACCAAAAGAAAACAAATTTGTGAATGTTTAAAGAAAACCCCTAATTGTCTCAATATAAAAGTAACAGTAAGAATGAAAAGGAGGCATAGAGAATAGAGGCAAGAAACGAATCTGCAAACCATTGCAAATAATCTCAATAAACATCATACCAGAAATAAAATAAAAAAGAGAACAAAAAATGTCAAGACAATAATCACATTCCATCTCATTCATCAATAAACACAACAACAACTCACCATCAAAACAAAAATGTGAAAATAAAGAAAAAAGAACTAGAATCGAGAAGGAATTCAGAACAGAAATCAAAATCAAAAGCACCACTACAAATTGCTCATCACTGAACATATACCAGCCTCCAACCTTGCGAATCCGACCACCAAGCAGAAACACCTATCCATTTTCGTTACCACCAGTCACGAAACACCGCACACACCGCAAGAAGCGTGCCATCCATCCTCCTGTTTGCACCACTATCGCCTTTTTTGACCGTCACATATTTTCCACCATTCCAGAATTTCCTACCTCGCTGTTTCTGCCGCTGCCGATAGTTTTTATTTTTCCCTTTCATTCTTATTTGCTTCCATTATCTCTTTTTATTATGTTCTGTGATGATATTCTATCATTTCATATATTTTGTTGAAGAATCGAAAAAAAACCAGTCAAAGATGAGCACATTTGAGGTAGAAAGGCCAAAGAACGATACAAAAATGACCAAGTATGAAGGAACAGAGACTTAGAGAAAATTGGCTGTTAAAGGAAGAAAAAATAACAAAGTTTTTGGAAAAAATATGGTCCCTTTTCTGGGATTTTTCTCACTTGTTCTAACTGTTTCTGAAGGCTTTAAAATTAGATGTTTGACATCTTTTCGAGGGTTATGCAAATTTTAGTTAAAAGTGACAATAAAGAGTATTGGGAGTGCAATTTTGAGAGCATTGGAGGGAAATTCTTCAATGATTTTCTCATGCAATCTTCATTGTATCAATTGGTATTTATTTGTATTACTATGAGTAGCTAAACACTTTTAGGTTAGGTTTTGTGTGATGAACTTATTTTGAACTTGTTGGAACATATGTTTAATTTGTCAGTGCATGAATAATTGAATTTATATTTCTATTTATTTGCCGCTTATGTTTAATGCTTTTTATTTGAGATACTTTGTTAATCTGATTACTAGCGCATAAGGATTACTAACCATTAGTCTATGCGTTGGAACTAGGGCAATTGTTATACTTACGTTGGTTGAATAGGGATAAGAGAACTCTAATAGTTTCATTAGAGTTAATGTCATGTTGCATCGCCTAATTTCACTTACGCTGGTTGAATATGGATAGGAGACTAATGCCAAGGGATTCGGCATAGTAGTTTTGATAATTCTCTGTGGAAATATAAAGACTGTATCATTCATATAGTGCATTAAACAACAACAGGGGACAAATAAGGAATTTTAAGTAAAACCTGGCCGCTTTCGCATTATTTTCATAATAAATTCTAATTTTCAAAATCAAAACTTGAAACCCCCCCTCCCCCCCCCCCATTTATTACTTTTTTGAACTTGCACAACTTTTATTTTGTTATATAACAGTCCCTGTGAATACGATCTTATTTTTATTAATTCGACACTATCGCTACACAGGCCTATAGTTTAATGATAACAATACATGATATCTCAGAGAATAATTTTGTACCCTAATGGTTGTTAGCTAGTGTGTAGCCTTTGCTTACATGTTCTGAATCTGATAGTATGGAGTGTGACATCATTAGTTTTTGGAATGAGCACACTTTGACCATGGGAAGACACAACATATGCTTTATACAAACAAGTTAAGTTCTGGAACATTTTTTGACTATGCTTCTGATAGAATGCAAGTCATTGCTTGTGACTGTGACTCTGATCAAGGGAGCTTCTGAAGACTCTCAAGCTTTTACTTCTGGCACAAGTTCTGAAGAACTAGTTCTGAAGACTCCGAAGACAAGGATCTGGAGAACAGATTGTGAAGACTCTGAAGACAAGGTTCTAAAGACTTTATTTCAGCATTCGATCCTTCTAAACATGCTTCACCAATCTACATTCTGAAGCCTCTGAAGATCAGAAGATAAGATCAAAGGTTTTGTGTGAGACAAATAGTACACGGTATAAATCAAATATTCCTTCCACTACACGTGTTTTGCGGCACAAGGACTGTACTATGGCACAATGTTGTCTAGCACTCTCTGCTGACCTTTATGAGGATTACATCTAAGAAATATGCAATTCAATCTTCAACCTCCAACGGATCTTTTGACGCCTATATAATAAAAACTTGGATGATTGCAAAAATGATGGACGAACAAACTAACTATTGAACGAAATTTTGAATACATTGAAACTCTGTTCGTTTGTAAAGTTGTAAAAGCAATGAACTTTTGTACATAAACTTGTACAAACACTGTTGTTTTATCTTTATATTTCATTTGTATTATTTACTTTTAAGAAATATCTTGTAAACACACACCCTTTATATTTCAACTTGTAAGTTGATTATGTTCCTTGAAAAACTAGAGTATAGTCCAAATTTCTCTAATGGTGTGCTTAGTTGAGGAATGAAAATGAAAAGAGAGAAATAGGTGTGAGAGAGTATAGAAGAGAGAAATATATGAGAAATAGAATAGATTTAATGTATCGTTTGGTATAAGAGAAATATGAGAAAAACAGAAGAGAAAGAAGTGTAATTTTTTTTAGAAAAGCCAAAAGTGCTCTTAGTTTAAAAAAAAATACAAATAATTAAAATTTGTTAGTAAGTTAATTTATAAAAAATATTATATAAAATGGATCTAGTATATTTTTAATTTGTTTAAATATTCTTTAATTTAAATTAACATTTAAATTTGATTAAGTGTATATTAACTAAAACTCCTCCACTAGATAATCATTCCCTTTTATCATCAATTACAACAGCTGCATGTATATAAATAATAACTTAGAAATCTAGTTGCCCAGCTTTTTAAGAAAGTTTGGCATTATTTTTTTTTCATTAACAGGATCCACCAAAATAACAAGGAGAATCTACTATCTACTATCTATTCATTAATAATAGATTGACTAAATTGCTTAAATTACACTTTCACCAAAATTTATTTGCACTAATAAAAGGTCATTTTTGTAACTAACAAATTAAGTATTCACTCTTTCAACTTTATTGAATGGATGTCCCAAGTGTTAGCTTTTCATTGGTCCGAATTAAATAACATTTTTCCTACATAACAACAATGCATGAATGATGACATCACATGTAAGCCATGGATAATGGAAGTCATATTTAAATTTCTTTTACATTTCATTTTCCCACACTTTCTTACTTTCATTTTAATTTTTCTTAATTTATTTATTATCACAAAAAATTTTAATAATCTATTTTTAAATTTTAATCTTACTAAAAATTTCAAATTTCTTTCACATTTCATTTTTCCATACTTTCATTTTAATTTTTCTACATTTATTTATTATCGAAAAAAATATTAATAATCGATCATTTAATTATTATTCTCAAAAATATTTAATTATTTCACGGGCCACTATCAACTCAATATTTAATTTTTTTAATCGATCATTACACATTTTCTCTATCTTAATTAAAATTTCAAATTTCTCTCACGTTTTTTCACACTTTCTTACTTTCATTTTAATTTTTTTCTCTGTTTATTTATTTATTTATTGTCTCACGGGTCACTATCAACATAATGTCTATTTTATTTTAATCAATCATTGTCTTTATTTGAGAGATAATATCTTTATTTTTATTTTTTCTCCATCTCACGATTTTTTATCATTATTTAATACAATTAAATTTCCATGATTATTTTTTATTTTACATTTGTTTTTAAATATATTTTATATCGCATCAAATTATTTTTTTATTTCACGGGTCATTATCAACATAGTAGCTATTTTATTTTAATCAACAATTACTATTAATTGAGAGATAATTTTTATTTTTAAATGTTAATATTTCATTTTAATTATCTCCATCTTATAGTATTTTTTTATATGATTATTTAATATAATTGAATTTATATGATCATTTTTCATTTATAATTAAACCATAGTGATCTATATCATTTTCTTTTAATTGTTGTTGGACCGTCAATTATTAAATTACTTGACCCAATTTTGCTATTGTGTTCTTAACCTATCTTAAACATTTTTTTGTGGATCATTGTTTTCTATATAATTATTGTTAAATTTACAATTAAGTAAATTATTTCATATTTTTCATTTATATTTAAAATTTTACATTTGCATTTGTTAAAATTTTATTTTTTTCTCCAACCCAAATGTCCTTTTTTATATGGTTCTTTATTACACACAAAATTAGCACATGAATACGATAATAATGTTTAATCTTAAGGGCCACTTTCAATACAATGCCTATTTTATTTTAAACAATAATGACTTTTATTAGAAAACTAAAGTATTTATTTTCAAATTTCAAAACGATTCCTATGGATATTCGGTTTTCAAAGAATTGAGAGTATAACAGAGCAATCAATAAAACTCTAACTCTGTTCAAGTAAAACAATTCTTTTTAATTATTCATATTGGTTATAAATCCTTTTATTTATATTATTCATATCATTAAAAAAATACTACACCAGAAAAAAATCACCCGTGCGGAAGCACGGGTCTCTGACTAGTTGGATATAAGGGTATGGTAGGAATATCATAAAAGAAATGTTACTTTCTTCGCAAATATGAGAAGAAGAAAAAATAGGTGGGATCCATGATATTTTGATCTTTCTCCCCTATTTCTTTTGTGCTCCAATCAAGAGAAAGATCTCATTTCTCTTCTTAATCTCTCTATTTTATTTCTCTCTTTCCTATTTCTCACCTACGAAACAAACTCTAAATACTGCAATTCTTATTAAGTCTTCATTAAGTTGAATTCTTATTTACCCAACTCAAAAAGTTGGGTAAGATTATCTTTAGTGTAAAATGCATTGAAAACATCAAATAATTATTCTATATAATAAATAATTAAATACATAAAAATTAATTGGTGTCATCTGATTGGTGGAAGGTACACTACCTATCATTTTGTGATGGGTAGAGAAGTTGTCCCCCTTCATTAATTGTTGTAACTATTTACTCACTTGCAAGATGTCATGTTATCATTAAAACATAACAATGATTATACATTTAATTAATCTCATCATTAATTAATAATTAAAACAATATACGTTAAAAATTCTCTTTCATATAACTTCTCACATATTCTCACACAGCACATCACACAATCAAACATACAAGTTTCATATATAATACAAAGCCACCTCACTCACACACACACACTCCTTTTACATACATATAATTAACCAAATTATCATATAACAACTATCACCAGCTAATTAACATATAATAAAGAGATCAAACCACCATCTAATTAACCATTAATTAACTAATTATAATAATCACTTAGCTTAAACACTAAACTGCATTGATGAAAACCTTCATCCCAGATTGGCAGTGACCAGGAATGCTACATATGAAGTAGTTTCGCCCTCTTGCTAGCCTGATCTGATCACTCCCTGAACTAAACACTTTTGCACCTCCTGATGCCTTGCAGCTCCCATATCCACCTTTGTCCACAGCCACAACATTATGTATCGTTGAATCATAGTTGAAAACTGCAACAACCATTTACCATATTCATATGTATAATTAAAATGGATCTATATAATTTATACCGATATATATGCGAAAAACTTAGCTTAAATTTAAACTTACTGAGAACATCACCAGCTCTAAACTTTTTTCCAGTAGGCCAAGTATCAGTGTTGTAGGTCCATCCACCAGGTCCTCCAACGTTGTAAGTTGCTGCATTAGCACTTTCAAGTAGGATCAAAAGGAGAAGTAGTGAAAGCATCATAGTGATTATGTTCATAGATGCACTGCCTCTTCCCTTAGACATATTTGATATTCTCAATATTAGTGTAAAACTATAAGTTGTTATAGCAAATTTATAAGTGAATTGATTGATGAGTTTGTTGGCTATGGGACCAAAAGTGGTTTTAATATTATGTAGATGGAATATTGAGGACACGTTGGTGTCTTTTCTTAATTTTTTAAGGTAGATTATTATATAAATAAAGGGTTAGATATTTATTATGGTGGGGAATTGGCTTTTTTTAATTATTAGTATTTTACAACAGGTAGGGAAGCAATTGTACCCACTAGTTCGCGTTATAGATTTGGTTGGAAAATTTAGCAGCGTGAATTTTGGAGGTTTATTGATATTGGAGCACATTGAGGCCCAGAGATTTAAGGATTGGAATGATTAAAGCAACTGCACTAAGAAAACCAATGATGAAACCCTTCTTTCTATGATCAGACGCATCAAACATATTGAGAACAGCAGGGGAAAGAAGAAGTCACTGCTACGAAATGCGTAAATAACAATGTCATGGTCACCACGGTTCTTCACTACACCGTGGTGACATCCATAAAATAAGACGCTACCACATTATTTTTGTTTTTTTATTAAAAATTAATTGTATATAACAACGGTTGAGCAGTCAACCGTGGTAAAATCATAAAGTTTTCATGGGTTCGAAACCTTAGCATCATCATATATATTATTCCTTTAATGTTATGGCGCGGTCTTTTCTTAACTCTCAATTATTGACAGTAGCACCGTTTCCTTCACAGTGAAACCCTAGCACCCATTTTTTCTCATCTTCTTCGCCATTAACCATGAAACTTGTGCTTCATACGCTAAGGTATTTTTCTTCTTACATCTTATTGTTAGATAGTTCTTCGTTATCTCGTTTGTTGCATGTTATTTTTGTTGATTAATTATTCTCATGTTTTCAAATTCATCTTCACTACCTTAACAAAGAGGATACTTTGGTTATGGTACATATTGTTTGTGTAGCTATGGAAAAAGTAGAAGAAGCACGAAGCTATGATGGAAACTTCATCCACCTAGTACTTCTTCTTCATAGCTTCACAAACAAGATGTTTTTCATACTCTGTTGACAAATAAGTTTGCGTTTTCACATGTTGGTAACTTTCATGGTTATTGTAGGAATCAACAAGAACAACACATTTTAGTTAATGAAGAAACAACTGTTGGGCTTAAAGGCCAATTGACTGGGCCTCTGTGATTTAGCTATTGCATCCTATTGTACTTGTGTATATAAGGCATTGGCCTATGAAATGAGAAGCTAATCACCACCTTTACCCTAACAATTGGTATCAGAGCCTTTGGTTCAAGAAAAGGGACCGGCTAAAAAAACTTGTAGTTGAAAGTCAACGGATACATGTAGTTGAAGAGAATCAACGGATACATGTAGTTGAAGTCAACGGATACAAGTGTATGTGGAAGAGAGAGCTTCCACATGAGGGGTAGCATTGTGCAAGACTCACACTTGAGGGGGGGTGTTGAGAATCAAGTGTGAGTGTGGATAATAGTCCCACATTGGAAATGTGTGTGGTGACTTGAGCATATATAAGTGGGAGAACCCACTCACCTATCACCTTAAGGTTTTAGGTGGAGAATTTGAAATTCTTGCAATGGGGGAAAATGAGACAGTGAATGACTACTTTGCGAGAATGCTTGCAATTGCGAATCGCATGACAAGTCATGGTGAAAAGCTTGAACAAATCACAGTGGTTGAAAAGATTCTCCGCTCTATGCCGGCTAAATTCAACTATGTGGTGTGTTCTATTGAAGAATCGAATGACGTTACAACCCTCTCCATTGATGAGCTACAGAGCAGCTTGCTTGAGTGTTGGCCAACTTCAACAGAGAAATTTAACTCTAATCTTCAAAAGGGATATCTGCCAAGTTATTCATGATGAAAAGGGGTTAATTCTCACCACTCAAATTTCAAACAATAGAATGTGCAGGATTTTTGCTCCTGTAATTCTACCCAAGTGTCTGTAGATGAGCAAAATTGATGAATCCTACTTGTGGCATCACAGGTATGCTCATCTTAGTTTCAAGGGTTTGAGAACTCTCAATCAAAAGAAAATGGTGAGGGGACTGCCAGAGGTGAAAGCTACAGAAGACAAATGTGCAGACTGTATATCTGGCAAGCAACACAGAGACAACATCCCTAAGAAATCTAGTTGGAGAGCTTCTCAAAGGCTTGAATTAGTGCACTCGGATATATGTGGACCAATTAAGCCAGAATCTAATGGTGGCAACAGGTACTTTATTACCTTCACAGATGATTACACTAGGAAAACTTGGACTTATTTTTTGCAAGAAAAATCTGCAGCTCTTGAATTTTTCAAAAAATTTAAGTCCTTGGTTGAAAAAGAATCAAACTGTGCTATTCAGTGTCTTAGAACAGATAGAGGTGGAGAATTTACATCAACAACTTTCAATGAATTTTGTAGTGCACAAGGGATAAAAAGACACTTAACTGCAGCTTACACACCTCAGCAGAATGGAGTATCTGAAAGGAAAAATAGGACTATTTTGAACATGGTCAGGAGCATGATGTCAGCTAGAAGTGTTCCCAAGAGATTTTGGCCTGAAGCTGTAAACTGGGCCACTTATGTCATGAACAGATGTCCTACCTTTGCTGTGAAGAACATGACTCCAGAAGAAGCATGGAGTGGTATAAAACCCTCAGTCCATCATTTCAAGGTGTTTGGTTGTCTGGCACATGTACATATTCCAGATGTGCAGAGAAAGAAATTGGATGGGAAGAGTACAAAGTGCATTCTCCTTGGTGTTAGTGAAGAATCCAAGGCTTACAAATTGTACAATCCAACTGAAAGAAAGATCATCATCAGCAGAGATGTTGTGTTTGAAGAGCATAAGAGCTGGGACTGGGGCAACAAAGGTAACAACAGGGGAGAAAATCAGATTGCTGACAATGAAGTAGAGCAAATTAGTGAGGCACTAGATAGCCAAGATGAGATTGAAGCTATTAATGAAACTGGTGGAAACAATGGTGCAGATGACAACATTACAGAAGAAGGACAAGAAGCTGGAGAAGAACACAGTGACAGTGACAGTGTGGAAGAAAGGCCTGCTAGGACAAGACAGCCACCTAGTTACCTCAGAGATTATGTCACAGAAGATCAACACGATTCAATGCAAAGCCTTGCCCTGTTTAGCTCTAAAGAAGATCCTGATACTTATGATGAAGCTATAAAACATGAAGTATGGAGAAAAGCAATGGAGTCATAAATTGATTCAATTCAAAGGAATGACACTTTGGTATTAACTGAACTTCCACAGGGTATAAAATCTGTTGGGGTGAAGTGGATTTTCAAGACAAAATATAATGAGGAGGGAAAAATTGAGAAGCACAAGGCTAGGCTTGTAGCAAAGGGATATGCTCAAAGATATGGCATTGACTTTAATGAAGTATTTGCTCCTGTGGCCAGGTGGGATACCATAAGAACTATACTCTCTCTAGCTGCTTTCAAGAGTTGGAGTGTTTTTCAATTAGATGTTAAAAGTGATTTCTTGCATGGTGAACTAATTGAAGATGTGTATGTAGATCAACCCTTGGGTTTTGAAACAAAGAACAGGAATCAAGTGTACAAGCTCAAGAAGGCATTATATGGATTAAAACAAGCCCCTAGGGCTTGGTACAACAAGATAGAGTCTTATTTTATCATTGAAAAATTCATGAAGTGTTCTCATGAACACACACTGTTTGTTAAGTGTGAAGGAAAAAACAAGATTCTAATTGTTAGCCTATATGTAGATGACTTAATCTACACTGGAAACAATGGACAAATGATGAAACAATTCAAGGAATCTATGAAGGAGAAATTTGCCATGACTGACTTAGGCAAAATGAAGTATTTCTTGGGGGTTGAAGTGAATCAGACCCAACAAGGAATCTTCATTCATCAACACAGATATGCCTCTGAGATACTGAGCAGATTTGGAATGACTGATTGTAACAAGGTTTGCAGCCCAATGGTGCCTGGATGTAAACTTATCAAAGATGAACATGGAAAGCCTACTAATGCCACCTACTACAAACAGATGGTTAGTTGTCTGATGTATCTATTGGCAACTAGACCAGACATGGCTTTCTCAGTATGTCTTGCTGCAAGGTACATGGAAAGGCCCACTGAATTACATGTAGCTGCTATCAAGAGGATTTTGAGATACTTAAAAGGCGCTATGAGTTATGGAATTCTGTACAAGCACAGTGATGATGGAAATTTGAAATTGGTAGGATGGACAGACTCTGACTATGCTGGAGATTATGATGATAGGAGAAGCACATCAGGCTATGTCTTTACTATAGGATCAGGAGCTATATCATGGTGTTCTAAAAAACAGCCCATAGTTACTCTGTCAACCACTGAGGCAGAATTTGTGGCAGCTGCTTCTTGTGCATGTCAAAGTGTGTGGTTGAGAGCTATAATGAAGCAATTGCAGCAAGAACAAACTAGGAACACGATTGTGTACTGTGACAATAGTTCATCCATAAAGTTATCAAAGAATCCAGTCATGCATGGGAGGTCTAAACACATTGATGTGAGATACCACTTCCTTAGAGAATTAAGCAGGGATGAAATTGTAGAACTGAAGCATTGCAAATCTGAAGAGCAACTTGCAGACATCATGACCAAGGCTCTAAAGCTGGAAACATTCTGCAGATTAAGGGAGGGACTTGGAATGTGTGATATTAGTTCCCTTATGTAATTTTACTTACTACTGTATGTTCTTTTTCTTGTTTGTTGTTTTAGTTGATATCTGTTGTGATATTCAACTTAAGGGAGGGTTTGTTGGGCTTAAAGGCCAATTGACTGGGCCTCTGTGATTTAGCTATTGCATCCTATTGTACTTGTGTATATAAGGCATTGGCCTATGAAATGAGAAGCTAATCACCACCTTTACCCTAACAACAACAACGGCAACAAACTTCATCTATTTTGAGATACAATGAGAAGAAACAACATATTTTATCATGTAGATTGTTTGTTTCTATACAAGGTGTGTCCTAAAATGTATGTTTTTTTTATGTTGTTGCATGTATTTGTTGTGTTGTTGTATGTTATTGTTGTTTACAAATATTCTAATCAAAACAAGAATAAAACATTGCTAAATCACAAGAAAAAGGCTTCTTGTGACTTACCAATGTTTTGTTCTTTAAATTCTTATACAGGTTGATAGAAGATGAAGTATTGTTTATTATATGCTATGTAGATTATTTGTTTCATTAACATTTTAGTGAATACATTCATTTAAATTTACATAGAAACTTATAATCTGAAAATTAAGTTATATTTGAAAACCAACTTATATAAATCAATGTTTTTGGATTGCTTGCATCTCATCATTTATTTCACGTTCTTTAGGATTTAGAATGTGATTCAATGACCTGATTCCCTCAATACATCAATATCTTCTCTTATAGTTTAACTTGAATAAAATCTAATTATTGGCTTGGATCTACCTCATTGTCATCGCTTATCATCGTGATTGTTATGATGATAAGTTATCATAATAATCACGATGATAAGCAACGACAATGAGATAGACCCAGTCAATAAATTGATGTTGTTCAAATTAAATTAGAATCGAAGAAATCGATGCAATGAAGGAATCATACCATTGAACTACATTTTGTGTTAAAGAGCATAAAATGAATGGTGAGAGACATGCAATTCGGAAAACAGTGGTTTGTTTAAGTTGGTTTTCAAGAAAAGTTTAATTTTCAGATTATATACTTCTTCATCAATTTGAATGATAGCATTTCATTAATGAGGTGTACAGAAAAACAAGCAATCTACGTAGTAAATAATAAACTAGGGGTACTTACCACAATATTTATCTAATGTAACTGTGATGAATTGTGTTCCAAAATGTCGCTGCTGAGAATTGAACTATGGACCTCTAGGTCTATCACAATAGTTGATTTAATTAACCGTTGTGATAGCGCGCACACTTTCCAATATACTACAACGGTCCTAGGACCGTGATTGTAAGTAACGCATTTACGACAACACTCTACATAGCAATGCCTAGACCCGCGTGATTAAAAGTATTTTTCAACCGTTTTTAAATGGGTTTTCTGTAGTAGTGAACACACTACTAAGAAAAACACGTTTAATGTCAGTTGGATATAAGGTGTTACCTTCGTTTAAAAGACGAGGTAACAAACGACGTCATAAAAATGCCAACCCACGAGGGAAGCTAAAGAAGTTCTTAGATGGTCTGATGCCATAGAGGTCAAGGTGATTGTTGATGATTGTAGTTTCCTTTCACTTGTGGACTATTCGCTGACCATGCTCGACGATCAACTATTGACAGCCTTTGTTGAGCAATGACATAAGTAGACATTTTCCTTCCATCCCATTTTTGAGATGACGATTACCCTGGATGATGTGTACTAATAAATTCATCTTCGCCTGACATGTAATGACCAGCTGCAGCCTCCACATGGTGCGGATGACACTCAACGCCTGTATATGATAACAGTTATTATGGATAAACTCATGGGTTTGGAGAACCCAAATGGTGAAGTTTTTACTTTGGTATCACATGCAACACACATAGTCCGTCGAGGACCTATTTAGACTGTATTATCATTTTTGTATTATTTGTATATTACGTGTAATATTACTCTGACATTTGCATAATATTGTTTATTAGATAACATTTTGGCACATCCTTTGATGCATGGTGAACATAACTTAACATTTGACAAATTGTTACATAACTTAGACAGGCGATTACATAACTTAACAAAACAATAATAAATAAGAAAACTTTTACACTATGAGATGATTCTACTGGAGCTCAAAAGGGCGAAACATGTGGTGCTCTTCAGGAGCCGAAACTCTACTGCAGGTTTCACCTCGTTGAAGTACACTTCTACAAATGAAAACTGAGGCAATGTAAGATGTTTTGTAATATGTTACTCCACAAATAAGAGTTTTGAAATATCTGGTATAGTGAACTTTATATACACTACAAATTTTTTTAATTTATATCAGATTTTTCACTTGTTCTACCGGATTTTTTTTTTTTAAATTTTTTGGTTAAATTGGGACAAGGATAACATAAGTATTATAGAAATATGTAGACGTGTTAACTCGAAGTGGGAGTTGCCAAGATAAAATCTCTGTTATCCATCTTTCATAAACGATTTAAAGGGCTCATCAATGCCCTTCTCAAAATCTAGACTAAATTAGTACACGACATCTTGTTAAAACACCAACATATTACAACATCGCACATAACTCCTCTTCTTAATATTTAATGACTAATTAAACAGAACCTAAAGCATAATAAAAAGGAAAATGCTAAACATCACAAAAATAATCATCACGATTCTACGAGTATTCATCGAATTACAAAATTAACTGCCTTTTAGTTTTACCACCACTTATCCCTACTATTAATTTCATTATAGTCAGTCTCACTTCTCATGTGTTCTGACTAAATAAAATATTACTCAAAATTTTATAAAACTACATCTACTACTATTTTTGATTTTATGTAGAAAGGAAAATTTACTTTTTAAGTTCATTGAATAATCAATGAATCTGAATCGTATCATGAATCAGATACACTAATTATTTAATAAATCTAAAGAGTATTACTCATGTTTTTGAAATAGAGAATATTGACTATGTGTCAGACAATGGTGGTTAAAAATATGTTTTTGATAGGTTGTTTTTACTAAAAAATTGGCTAGAAATTGGAATGATGAAGTTTCTTTTCTTTCTTTGACCTTTTCAATAATCTGGGGTATTTAACTACTACATGATTGTATTTTTTAATTTATTTTTAATATCAACTCAAGAAGCTAGCATGATGTTAAATTGCAGTCCAAAACCGCAATTGCAGCCACAATATTACTGATGCAGTATCCTCTGCATTCACATCAAACCGCAATTGCGGTGTGATTTGTAATCACGCGTTCAACAACACTATAACTCGCATCAAACACCTTCACCCATGTTTCTTCACATATTTTCATCATAACTCCAACATTTTAGAATTTAAAAACTCAATTTATATGTGATTTGTAATGTAAAATATTAATATTAAGAGTTTTTTAATGGTGTATTTCAAATATCGCCCAATCAAAATTCACGCCACAACGGCTGCATTGCACATCGCAGCTACCGCAATGGCCACAATCGCAACCGCAACCGCATTCGTGACCGCAACCACAATTTAAAACCATGGAAGCTAGTACTATTTGTGATATTGGTGAGCATTGTCTTCGTGACATATAACATCACTCTAATCAAAATAGATCTTACAAAGACTACATAGAATGTGCTCGATCCTACAAGATAATCTCCTATGAAAGAGTCAACATACTGGATAAATGCAATCCACCACTCTTATCATCAATGGCCAAAACAAAATTGATTCTCCATTGCAGTGAGATCATTGGTTGGTTGAGCGTTCAATCTAGAACCATCAATTCCCGCAAATTGGTATCTTGTACCACACTATCTGCCTCTCTTCTGTTTTCTTCTGAGCAAGGCCGGCCTAAGGGCGAAGCCACCTAGGCTAGGGCTTTAGGCCTCAAATGTTTGAACTTAAAAAAGGCCTCACAATTTTTTTATTTTGTTATAATAATATATAATGACATATTAGATACATAAATTATCATAGTTAAATTGATAAAATTTAGGCCTCTTTTCCTTTTGGTCTTGAGTTCAACTCTTAGCAATCACAAAATTATTATTTTAAATTTCATTTTAAAGATCTCATTTTAAAATTTTCTATATAGGCCTCCAAACGGGTTGGCCCGGCCCTGCTTCCGAGCTAAAATAAAGTGATAGATCTCCCTAAAACTAAAATAAATAATTTGCAAGAAGGAAACATAAAACAGACTTTAATCTTTCTTAAACAACATAAGAAAAATATTACTCTTTAAATAACAGGGTTTCTAAACGTAAGTCCTAGGCCACTTTTTTGATAATTAATACAAAGTTGCATAACAATACTAAAATGAGAGCAAATTGCTAATGCACCCTCATTAATACCGATAAAACGCTTTGAACCAAATGGGCCTTACTATCTTTCTTTTGGGCTTGAAAGCTGGCTTACTAACGTAAAGAAACTTTTTCTGCCTGTCCATGTAAGCATAACAACCTTCTTGGTGATATGGAAAACTAATCCATATGACAATTAGTGATAACAACCCTAAGCCATCCTACAAAAATACCAAACCATATTACTATAATTATGGAGAAAATATTACAGCATTTTCCTGCATTTTTTCATTAGATTAATAATACGCAAAAGCCATGTCTATTGTTGACCCTTTGTCCGTCCTAACAGCTTTGGAAAAACAGTGCCTCTAGTAGGATATTTGGGAAAAGCACTCACCAATCCCAAACATTTGTACATTACCTGATGTCTTATATGTCTGGGAAAATAAAGCTTGTACTAAACCTCGGTGCCTATTTGTTCTACATTAACAGTGGTATAAGGAAATAGTGATATGTGAAGATAGAGTAAAAATATGCCACTGCAGCCCCTCATAATATTCATTCTGCATAGATCTTTCTACTTGAGCCAGTGTCGGGCTATATTCAAGATATTTCCTGAACTCCTCCCGCGACTATTTGGATTTAAGCTTGTTCTGTATTTTCCTAATAACCTGCAAAGAAAAATAAAGTTCAGCAAACAACATAAGATCCACGTCTAACAGATTACCTTGATCGTCTAGTTCCTCATCATCTATTTCAAAGCCAGGTTGCATGGAAACCTTTGAATAAATTAAAAACAATTTAAGGAACTGCTCAATCATTCTTTACAAACACCTCAGCTAACTTCTCCACTTTTAGGCGAACCAATTCTCCGAGATAAAGTTTTGATGTTCTTCAGTATTTGTGTATTTCAAATTCGAATAGCCTTCTTCAGCAAATAGAACAAATGGTTGATCTGTGAGTGTTTGGATAGGTGGATTGGCTACTGTTAGATGGGATCCTTTTGGAAAGACATTAGATGTGTAGGTGAATTTCTTATAGGTTCTGGTTTGGTAATTGTTAGAATAGATGCAAATATATTGTATATAATCAGCATATATTCTGTAATATTCATTTGTATAATTAGTTTCTTTAACTATACTCTAAGATATCTCTTGTAATGGTTATTCATTTGTATAATTAGTTTCTTTAATTATACTCTAAGATATCTCTTGTAATGGTTGTATATAACCACAATGATCTGAATGAAATAGGTGCTGAATTATATTATTTCATGGTATCGCAAGTATAGGGTTTGATCTTCTTTTGCTTTCGTTGCTCCCTAGCTCTCTTTTCTTTACTTCTCATTCTCTCATCATCTACCATGTCTGACTCGATCAAATTCCATTCATCTCTTATTGTCTCAAATATCAAAAATCATACCTCCATCACTTTGGAGATAGAAAACATCTATTCTACGTGCGTGGAACAATTCAAGATTCACGTCCATTCTCACAAGTTCCTCCACCACATCATCCCACCGGCAAAGGGAAAAGAATAGGATCCTAATTCCTAAAACCAATGAAGAAAAAGAACTGTGGTTGGCCCTCGATGTTGCAGTTCTTCAATCGATCTATGCAACAATCTCACATGACATGTTACATATTATTGTTGAACCTGATGCCAAGGAATTAGATGTTAGAAAATATAAGTTTCAATCGAATGGACCGAGCCTGGAATCGTGAATGGAATCACTTTTCTTATAGTATTTCAAGCACTCTCGAATGTCTTAGAGTTTCGATGCAGGAATATCCAGGATAATTCAGCCTTATCGAGTTTGCGCAAGACCGGCAAAAACTCGAAATGCAGCGAAGAATGTTCTGGAATTTTTAGAGGAATTTCGGTTCTGTGATGTGACATTTTGAATCTGGAATCATGTTTTTATATACCAAAATAATATTGTTTCATAAAGTTGCGACCCTTGGTGAAACAATATAATTTTCAAAAAATTATGACTGTTGGCACTTACACTGGTTCATGCACCATTTGCATGGTTTCACTTATGCACTATTTCGTGAACGGTTACCAACTTTCCGAATTCAAAATTCAAATCACGGACACTGAGCAAAATGTAACAACCGGCCGAAGGCCGGCCGGAGCTGCCTCATTGACGTCGCAAATAGCCCGATCGCTCCGATGCGACGTGCCTAAGTGCTCAAGTGCCGTCTACAAGCCGCCACTAGCGCCTCTACGCCCACGTTCCCGGACCCGGACTCGGACCCGGAGTCGGAGTCGGAGCCGGAGCCGGTGGCGATACCGGCGAGTGGTTGTAGGATTGGGACAAGTGGCATAATGCTTGGGACCACCACATTTGTCAATGTGGCACTTTATCCTCTTTTGTCCTTTTGTTGAGTTAATGGTAATAACTCTTTATAAAGACTTTCAAAGTGAGTGAATCTTCCAATGTGAGACTTTATTACATGCATTTATTAGCATTTACTCACTTTCACCATTTTGTCATTTTAGAACACAACTTGTAATTTTCATTGAATTAATTACAACAATCCCCCACTTGTTCTAATAATGAAAAATCCAATTCCAGAATATAGAAGATAAAAGTGTTAATACAGTTAGGTATCTTTCGATTTGAACTTAACCTTAGTAAAGACAACGCAAAGTCTAATCGGAACGTTAGGTAGCTATGCTTTGAACCATTATCCCATGTGATCAGACCGACATTGTTATACACACACTTTCAGAGTTTCTTCGCCTACATATCTCGCCTAGCATTATTTATGCCCATGTGCTTTTCCTGTTTTCATGAATTTTTCATGAGAGAAACTCCAACTCTCACTTTGAGACGGCACCATCTCGAAATTCATATAGGTGAAGTTTCATTAGTATCTCTTTAGATACATAACCTCGATATAGAACTTCATTAAGAGTTTCTTTAAAAACTCAACCCTCAATTATGTAATAGTCAACATTATCACGAAATGTTGCACCAACTTCCAAATCAATGACTTGTTGTTACCCAATGAATCTTAGGTTAAGATGTATTAACTTCAGATTGGGTTGCTATCATTGTCGGAACCCTCATTCAAGGAGTTTTAATCCCATACCTTTCGAGGTAGACTTTACTAAATCTCTGGCCAGTGGTTTAGTAAAAGGTTCAGCCAAATTGTAGCTTGTTTGTATATATGTCAGTGAAATGATCCCATCCTTTATCATTTTTCTCACGAGAGTGTCTAAGACCTATGTGTCTAGACTTTCCATTGTATACTTCACTGAATGCTCTAGCTAGGGTGGCTTGACTATCACAATGTATCAATACTTTTGAACCATTGTCTTTAGCTAATGGAACCTCTAATAAGAGATCCCTCAACCATTCTGCTTCTTGTCCAGCAGATGCAAGAGCCACAAACTCTGATTCCATGGTTGAGAGAGTAATGCATGTTTGTTTCTTGCTCTTCCAAGAAATCGCTCCTCGAACTAATATGAATATCCACCCAGTTGTAGATTTATAATCTCCAACGCTTGATATCCAACTTGTGTCGGTATATCCTTCTAGTATGGCAGGAAACTTACCATAATGAAGGCCAAGATTTTTAGTCTTTAACAAATATCCAAAAATCCTTGTTATGGCCTTCCAATGTTCATCATTTGGATTGCTAGTAAATCTACTCATCTTACTAACTGCAAATACTATATTTGTCTACTACATTGCATTAAGTACATTAGACATCCAATTGCACTTGCATATTCCAATTGTGCCATGGATCGATCTATCATTGTTCTTTTGAAGTTTGACACTAGGATCGAACAGAGTATTTACTTCCTTAAAGTTAAGGTGTTTTAACTTTTCCAACATTTTTTTATTATAATGTGTTTGATTAAGTTCATAACCCCCACTATTTTGTTTTACTTTGATCCCTAATATAGTGTCAACTAATCAAAGATCTTTCATCTTGAATGTGGAAGTTAGAAATCCTTTGGTTTCTAAGATTCCATTCATTTCATTGCTAATAATCAACATGTCATCAACATATAGACATAGAAATATTATAGCATTTCCACACACCTTTGTGTACAAGCATTTGTCACAAGAGTTTGGAATGAACCCATTTGAAAGTATGGCAGTGTCAAATTTGTGATGCCATTGTTTTGGTGCCTGTTTTAAACTGGATAAAGATTTCACAAGTTTGCATACCTTTTGTTCATTTCCATGAAGTATGTAGCCTTTTGGTTGCTCCATATAGATTTCCTCATCGAGATCGCCATTTAGGAATGCTGTTTTGACGTCCATTTGATGTACAATAAGGTTGTTCAAGGAAGCAAGTGCAAACAATATTCTAATCGTCGTAGTTTCTGCTACTGGTGCATATGTATCAAAATAATCAATACCTTCCTTTTGTCTAAATCCTTTTGCAACTAGTCTGGCCTTGTAGGTGTTTAATGTACCATTGCTGTGATACTTCTTCCTAAACACCCATTTGCATCCAATGGGTCTTGATCCCTTTGGAAGATTAACTAGTTCTCAAGTATGGTTTGACATAATTGAATCAATTTCATCTTGGATAACATCCTTCCAAAAAGAAACGTCTCTAGAAGTCACTGCTTCTTTATACGTTTTAGGATCATCTTCAATTTGAAGAATAATAGGAATTTTATGAATATCATTCTTGCTATTTCCTTCAACTAGATAAACGGAAATAAGTTGAGAATCGATTTCATCTGTTCCTAGACCCTTAATTTTTCGTGCCCTTTTCCTTCTTCTTGGTTCGGGTTGTGTTTCAACAATCCGTGTCGAATTATTGTCACGAGATTCTTTGATCGTGGGATTCTCTGGTTCCTTCTCCTTTGTGATAAGATTTTCAAAGAATTCCACATCTCGGGATTCGACAATTACATTAGACTCTAAATTTAAAAGTCCATATGCTTTGCTATTTGGTGCATATCCTATGAAGGCACATTTGATCCCTCGAGGACCTAGTTTTCTTCTTTTAGGATCCATATTTTTGTAATATGCTACACACCCCCACACTTTAAAATAACCAATATTTGGTGATCTTCCTTTCCATTTTTCATATGGAGTAATTCCAGTTGTTTTTAAAGGAATCCTGTTCATTATGTGACATGCGGATAATAATGCTTCACCCCACAAATTAAATGGCAATTCTGAATGCATTAACATAGCATTAATCATCTCTTGATATGTTCTATTTTTTCTTTCGGCCATGCCATTTTGTTGTGGTGTGCGAGGTGCAGAACATTCGTGTATTATGCCATATTCTTCACAATATGCATCAAATTCTGCCAAGAAGTATTCACCGCCTCTATCACTTCTAATTACTTTTATGGTAGTACTTAATTGATTTTCGACTTCTGCTTTATATGTTTTAAAAGCATTAAAGGCATCATCTTTATGCTTTAAGAGGTATACTTGTGTGAACCTAGAGCAATCATCGATAAACATTATAAAATAATGATTTCCTCCACGGGTCAACATTCCATTGAATTCACACAAGTCAGAGTGCACAAGATCAAGAACATTTGTTTTTCTTTCAACACTTTTGAAAGGTTTCTTAATCATTTTAGACTTAACACATATTTCGCATTTTCCGAAATCATGAATGTTACATGATATCAATCCAGATTTAATTAGTCTATTCATAGTACTAATACCAATATGTGCTAATCTAGAGTGCCGTAATGAAATAGATTCAAGCATATAAGCAGAATTAGAAATTTCATTAATAATATTGTCGGTAGTACAAAGTTTGATCACTCCTTCAGCGGAATATCTGTTTCCTACAAATATACCATTACGGGTCAATATTAACTTGCCCGATTCATATACAGATTTAATACCCTGTTTTCCCAACAAGTCCCCACTAACAAGGTTTCTATTCATGTCGGGAACATGAAGAACATTGACAAGAGTGACTTTCTTTCCAAAGGTGAAGTTGAGTTCGACGGATCCTGTTCCAACGACTCTTGATCGCACTTCATTGCCCATTTGCACTTCCTGTCCATCATTGACTTCGGTATAGGTTTTGAATGCCGCTTTATCATAAGATACATGTACAGTTGCACATGTGTCATACCACCATCCTTGGACTTTTCCTTTGATGGCCATAATTTCGCTTATAGTAGCGATTATGTCGTCATTAACATGAACAACATTAACCTCAGTTTTGGGCTTGTTGTGCCTGCAATCTCGAGCATAATGTCCGGGTTTCCGCATGCGTAACATCCATTTTTAGTGCCCTTTTGTCCGCCAGAGTTTTTGAACCTGTTATATTCCTTCTTTAGACCAAGATGGTTTTTTGTGCCATCATATTTTTTCTTTCCTTTTGCAGCAACAGCATTTGCCTTAGCAAATCCAGCGGACTCGGTTTTCTCACGATCCATCGTTTCCTCCTCGATTCGAAGGTGTTTCTGAAGTTTCTCCAATGAGAGATCCTCAGAACTATGCAGCAATTTCTTTGTGTATCCTTTCCATGAAGGTGGCAATTTTGCTATGATTGCACCGACTTGGAAAGCTTCAGGGACATCAATTTTCACGGCTTTTATTTTATTCACGAGAACCTGTAACTCGTGTACTTGTGCAAGAATAGGCTTGGAATCCAACATTTTGAAATCAAAGTATTTAGATATTAAGAACTTTTTCGTACCTTCTTCTTCGGCTTTGAATTTGAATTCAAGTGCTTTCCAGATTTCCTTTGCAGAGGCAGTATCAGTGTAGAGATCATAGACACGATCGGATAATGTGTTCACAATATGTCCACGATATAGCAATTCATCTTCCTTACGTTTCTTTCTCTCCTTTTTAATTTCATCAGTGTCATCTGCAGTTGGTTCTGGAATTTCCTCCAAATCAGGATCCAAGACATATTAAATTTTCAGAGTAGTCAGGAGAAATGTCATTTTGTCTTGCCAACGGGTATAGTTTGTTCCATCAAAACGATCTAGTTTTACAAGGTCATGGTTCATTAGTTTGATGCTTGAAACAGAAGCGTCAGTGATCATGATTTGAGGTACTATAAGATTGTTGGAAAATATAAGTTTCAATCGAATAGACCGAGGCTGGAATCGTGAATGGAATCACTTTCCTTATAGTATTTTAAGCACTCTCGAATGTCTTAGAATTTTGATGCAGGAATACCCAAGATAATTCAGCCTTATCGAACTTGCGCAAGACCGGCGAAAACTCGAAATGCAACGAAGAATGCTCTGGAATTTTTAGAGGAATTTTGGTTATGTGATGTGACATTCTGAATTCGGAATCATGTTTTTATAGGCCAAAATAATATTGTTTCATAAAGTTGCGACCCTTGGTGAAACAATATAATTTTCAAAAAATTATGACTGTTGGCACTTACACTGGTTCATGCACCATTTGCATGGTTTCACTTCTGCACTATTTCGTGAACAGTTGCCAACTTTCCGAATTCAAAATTCAAATCACGGACACTGAGCAAAATGTAACAATCGGCCGAAGGCCGGTCGGAGCCGGCTCATTAACGCCGCAAATAGCCCGATCGCTCCGATGCGACGTGCCTAAGTGCTCAAGTGCCGTCTACAAGCCGCCACTAGCGCCTCTACGCCGACGCCCCGGACCCGGAGTCGGAGTCGGAGCCGAAGACGGTGTCACCGGTGGCGATACCGGCGAGTGGTTGTAGGATTGGGACAAGTGGCATAATGCTTGGGACCACCACATTTGTCAATGTGGCACTTTATCCTCTTTTGTCCTTTTGTTGAGTTAATAGTATTAACTCTTTATAAAGACTTTCAAAGTGAGTGAATCTTCCAATGAACGAATTTATTACATGCATTTATTAACATTTACTCACTTTCACCATTTTGTGATTTTAGAACACAACTTGTAATTTTCATTGAATTAATTACAACATTAGAGGCATGGAATAGGTTGTGTGATATCTTCGAAGACAGAGAAGATTCTTGGGTTGTAACTCTTGAATAAGAATTCTCCTCTGCTAACATAGAAGATTTCCCAAGTGCCTTTACAATTGTCAAAGATTCTATGAATTGTTGGATTAACTCAAGAACGTAGGAGAACCGATTTCAAACACTCATTCTTCAAAGTGATCCTCTTCCATGATTCTATTAATCCCTCTACATGCTTACTTAAGATGAAGTCGGTCTTATGAAAGAAGGTTACAACCAACGTAAGGTCTGCTATGCTGACTCACAACGCTAATGACTAACCCCCTCTCCAAAATTTACCAACCAAACATAAATAATCATTCGGGAAAAAAAGGCCTCAACCGTCGGGATCCATTAAGACAAAATCCATCCAAGTCATCCAAATTCATAAAAAAATTATTTTTACTTTATATTTTAAATCCATTCAATTATTTTTTTAAAAACTAATAAAAAAATTGTTTTTCAAAAATAAAAAATCGAGTTTTCCATAAATGCGAAAAAATTGAATTTAAAAAAAAAACAAAAAATCAAATTCGTACACACGAAAAATCAAATATTTTCGGAAATACGAAAAAAATCGAGTTTTCAAAAATACGAAAAATCCAATATTCAAAAAAATACTTTAAATCGAGTTTTTTCAAAAAACAAAACAAATCGAGTTTTCAAAAACGCAAAAAAATCGAGTTTTTCAGAAATAAGAGAAAAATCAAGTTTTTTCGAAAAAAGAAAAAAAATCGAATTTTTCGGAAATGCGAAAAAAATGAGTTTTTTTTAAACGAAAAATCGTGTATTCGGAAACAAGAAAAATCGAAAAAATTGTGTTTTTTAAAACACGAACAATCGAGTTTTTGAAACACAGAAAATCAAAATTTTAAAGATGTTTTAATGGGTTGTTTTGGTCCATCCGTTAATAATCCAATTCATATTCATCAAATTCGTCCATTTTGTCACCCCTAACTGTCACAATAGTAGCAAGAACATTGGTCGCCGCAAAAGTGCTAAGCACAGCGGGGGAAATGGTCACGGTGGTTGCCACAATGGTAGTTGACAACAACAGTCTGGTCAATAGGGAGCAACGAACCAGCTGTGAACTAGCGGACAATGGCAATAACCATGAATGCCATGAGCTATTCCATCTTGCACATACCCCACCTCACCATGGGCCAGACTTGGTTTTCATAAAGCCCAACAACACTAACAAAGTATCATTGATCCTAAACCATCACGAGCCTACACAACAACAACTTCTTCTACTGGAACAAACATCGGAGTAACAAGAGAATTTCTTAATACACCCTTGTAGGGGGAAATAAATCTCTGAAAATCCAAAAATGTTCTTCGAAAATGTATCTCCGAACGCACCCAATATTTTATTTTCAAGGGGTTTTCAGATATGTATATAAAAAATAACTCAATATTTCGTCTTTAGGATATTTTTCGAGTATGACTATCTGAACTAATGGAGTGTTAAGAATCAATTAGAATCAAAGTGTATCAATTGTATTACCTTATTATATACAATTTATATGAATAGAAATATACACTAATATGGTCTCATTAAACCATGTTATAATAAATAAAGAAAATTTCTCACCCCTCCCCATAGACATTTGACGCACCACCGAATTGACAAAACTGCCCTTGTGCTTCTGTAGATGCATCTCCGGAAGCACCTCTTTTTTTTAAAAAAAAATTGATTTTTTCCGTAGATGCATCTACAGAACCCCCTTAAAACATAGTGAAACGTGGGATTTTCCCAATTAATTGGGAAAATCAGAATGTTCCGTAGATACATCTACGGAAAGGTTTGATAGGGTTTGAAAATAGAGTGTTCCTAGATGCATCTACGGAACTTGTGATTTTCTCAACTAATTTGATATTTTCCCAATTAATTGAGAAATTAATTTGAAATTTTCCCAATTAATTAATTTGTAACTTAATTTGAGATTTTCTCAATTAATTCGAAAAATTCCAACTTTCATTATGTTTTAACGATTACGTAGATGTCATCAAACTTAATTAATTTGGGATTTTCCCAATTAATAGGGAAAATCTCCAATTAAATTATAAATTAATTGAGAAAATTCCAAATTTTCAATTAATTGGGAAAAATCTTCCGTAGTTACATCTACGGAAAGGTTTCATGATGTTTGATTAATTGAGAAAATCTCAAATTGAGAAAAATCTTCCGTAGATACATCTACGAAAATATTTGATAGGGTTTGACAATAGAGTGTTCTGTAGATGCATCTACGAAACTTGGGATTTTCCCAATTAATTGAAAAAATCCCAAGATTCACTATGTTTTATAAGCTTCCGTAGATGCATCTACGGAAGGAATCAAATTTTTTCAAAATATGGGGTGCTTCCGGATGTGCATCTACGAAAGCTGGGGGCAAAAATGAAATTTTGTGTGGTGTTTAAGAGATCCATGGGATAGGTTGAGAAATTTTCTACATAAAATACCTTTTTAATAAAAGAGAAATTAAGACGGATACAAATTTCTCTTAATTAATAACGGATGTTGCCAATACTGTTTTTTTTTAATATGTATTATTACATCAATTTAAAATCAATTGATTTTAATTATCAATATACATAAATATAAAAAATTATAAAAAAGATAATATTGTTTTTATTAATGTATTTTTATAACATATACGATATCTCCAAATTCACTAAATTCATCATTTTTTTCGCAAAAAAAAAAAGTTGTTTTCGAAGATGCATTTTCGAAATATTCCAATATTTGGTCTTGAGATTTATTCAGAGATGTATTTTTGAAATAACCTAATATTTATTAAAATAAAGGTCTATCAATTATATTAATTGTATAAATATAATATGTATACCAATTGTATAAATATATATACCAATTAAAACTCAAAAGTTGTTTTAAAATTCAAATACAATATGTATATTATTAATTTTTAAATAGAGTGATATCTTTCCACTACTACAAAACGCGCAAATATCAACACCATGTTTACAACTTATTCATATATATCGTAGTGATAGGTTAAAATTTTTGCGCCGAGTGAGTTGCTGGATTTATAAACAGTAATTTAGTGACGGTTGATTTTAAAGACCGTAGTAAAAAATGATGTGTAGCACACTCTGATTCCTAGCTACTACATTTTTTTCCATTTTTTAGAGTATATTAAGCGTGTATCACCTATCTCCGTTATTTAAGAAATCAATTGTAAATGATTTAACAACGGTTAATACACCAACCATTGTTAGAGGACTTAAGTTTCCACTACGGTTGCTTTGTCCAACCGTGATTAAAGGGTTTACTGATAAATTAAAACAAAACTTATTTTGTATTTCTTTCATAAGAAGCCATAGGTGAACGAGCGAGCCAGAGACGATAGAGGTGGCGTAATCTTTACCCTCTCCGTATCCATTCATTTGGAGCTCAAATCTTCACCGTCTTTGTTCATTTGTTTCTTCAGCTTCCCAATACGATACTCTTCAACATCTTCATTCATTTTTTTCCTGGTTTATGTTGTATATGCTCAAATCTTCACCCTCTTCGTTCATTTGACTCTTTAGCTTCGAAGTATGGTACTCTTCAACATCTTCATTCCTGACGTGCATAAGATTCTCCAGCTTCGAAGTGCGATAATCTTCAACGTCTTCGTTCCTTTTTTCTTTGTATATATGCTCAAGTTAGTTTGAGAGTACATTTTTTATATCCTTTAGGTTTAGATTTTGTTGTGTCATTCACATTATTATACGTGTATAAATTTCAGAAGTTGTTATGGATCGTAGTTGGATGAAAGCCGATAGATTAGACCCGTTTATGAGAAAGGAGTTCTTGAATTCCTTGAATACACAGATAAACATCTTCCCGAAAATAATGGTATCTTTTATTGTCCTTGTGTTGTTTTCAGGAATAACAATAAGGATACAAAGAAACAAATATTCCAGCACCTTTATTGTAATGGTATATGTCAAAATTATATAATATGGAGGTGGCATGGTGAGGTGGATAAAGAGGAAAGTCGGGCTCCACAAAGTCAAAGAGTGGATGAAGATGAATATATGGAGGATCAGCTAGAGGATATTTTCTGTGATATTGGGGAATCTTCTTTTAAGAATGCTCATATTTATGATACCTTATGTAGTGATAAAGACACCCCTTTATATAAGGGATGCACAAATTTTAAACGATTGTCGGTTGTGTTAAAGTTGTTTAATCTGAAGAAAAAATATGGATGCGCGGATAAAAGATTCACGGAAAAGTTTTACACGATTGATGATGCATATTCTGAGGAAAAGTTTAAGATGCGTGCAATGTTAATTTACACAATCAATGACTTTCCTACTTACGTTAACTTGGCTGGATAAAATGTCAAAGGACATAAAGCGTTTCCTATTTGTGAAGATAATACTTGTTATCGCCAACTTGATATTGGAAAAATGACCGTTTACCTTGGGCATCGAAAATTTTTTAAAGCCGGTCATCCTTATCGTAGATTGCAGAAGGATTTAATGGAGAGCAAGAGTTTGATGAGGCTCCTAAACCTTTAATCGGGGATGAAGTTTATCAACGGCAGGAACACATTAATGTTGTCTTCGGGAAGAGAGAAAAAGAAAAAGGGGCATACAAAACTAGTTGGCTCCAATACAGAAAGGAAAAAGAACTTATCTGCCTCCAACATGTCACACTCTATCTAAAAAGAAAAAGCAAACTTTTTGCAAGTGTTTGCAAGGTATTAAAGTTATGTAAGGCTACTCATCAAACATCAAGAAACTTGTATCAATGAAAGATCTCAAGTTAATTGGTTTAAAATCTCATGATTGTCATGTATTGATGCAACAAACTCTACCAGTGGCTATCTGTGGGATCCTACCAAAGAATGTGAGAGTAATAATAACGAGATAGTGCTTATTCTTCAATGCCATATGTAATAAAGTTCTTGATTTCAAAAAGTTAGATAACTTAGAAGATGAGGCTTCCACAATCTTGTGTCGATTAGAGATGTATTTTCCTCCCTCATTTTTTGATATTATGGTTCACTTACTTGTTTATTGAGACAGAGAAATCAGATTTTGTGGTCCGGTTTATTTAAGACGAATGTATATAATAGAGAGATATATGAAGATCTTTAAAGAATATACGAAGAATCATCACCAACCGGAAGCTTCATTTGTTGAAAGGTACATCACTGAAGAAGCTGTTGAGTTTTGTACAAACTATTTTTCGGAAGCAGATTCTATAGGCATTCCAAAGTCTCGTCATGTCGATCACACAGACAGAAGAGGTATTCAAGGTCTAAATGTTAAGTCAATGGCTCGGAATGTAGTTATTCAAGCACATTTCTATATATTGAATAATATAAATGAATTTCAACCTTTCATAGATACTCACAAAAGACTTTTGAGGAAAAACTATCTCTAAAGTGACAAGTTGTAGTTGATAGAGCGTAACAAGAGATTCTTAGATTGGTTTAATAAAAGTGTATCTAATGATCGTAGTGCATCTGATATACTTAGATGGTTGTCGTACGAGCCAAAATTTTGTGTCATTACTTGGAGTGCTTACGACATTGGTCATTATATCTTTGATACAAAATCAAAAGATGATCGGAGTACAATGCAAAATAGTGGGGTTATGGTTGAAGCCGAATCGATGTATTTCTCTAGCTCGAAAGATAAGAATCCTGTATTGACAACTATCGCATTTTATGATGTCATTGATGAGATTTGGGAGATTGATTATGTTATTTTTAAAGTGGCTTTATGTAAATGCAAGTGGATTCCCAATAATAGTAATGGTGTATACATTGATAACTTAGGATTCACTCAGGTCAACCTTGGCAAGGCATCTTTTATGACTGAATCATTCATCATGGCTTATCAAGCAAAACAAAATGTCTATGTTACCGACCCATCAGACATATCTGGGAAATGGTTAATCGTTCTCCAAGGAAAACACATTCCTCTTAGTGATGAAAGTCTTGATATTCCGTCCACACCTTCTTACACAACACAAGTTTCTACCTGAAGTTGATGGAGATGCTGTCCATGCTATTTGAATCGATCATGAAGAAGGCATTTGGGAAAATTAACAAGAACATAATTTATTCTTTATTCATAATATATTCATGTATGTTATAGTTTCCAATTTATTCTTTATTCATAATATATTCATGTATGTTATAGTTTTCAAATATTTTTACTAACAAGTATAATTATTTGAAATTATAGGTCTTTAGAGTCAAGACACCAAGAGACAAGATAGCAAAACACCAAGTTACAATTATGTGATGTTATGTAATGTGTAAACTGTAGATTGTTTGTTCTGATAAATTGTAGGATGTTTGTTATGGTACAATTGAATATGGTACAATTATGTGATATTATGAATATGATACAATTAATATTATTTAGATAACTTTATCACAAATGTGAGTTTTATTTTCTGTTGTGATATGGTGAACAATAATACATATTAAAAAATGGGATTAATTATAAAAGGAGGATCATATTTTTTAACCATGCAGAAAATTTAATAATGGTTATAGTCATAACCGTTATAATATCTCGTGCGCTGTTCAGAAAAAAATCAAAACGGTGCAGCTAGGAATCGAACCCAGGACCATTAAATTTATCACAACGGTCTTTTGAAAAACTGTTGTGATAGGAAGCGCGCTTTCCAAGTTATTACAACGACTACTGGAATGTGATTGTAATTATCACATATTCAACACTCTCTACATAACAACGTCTGAGCCCGCATTGTTATCTATCTTTGTCGACCGTTGTTAATTGGATTTTCCGTAGTAGTGCTCACATTACATCCGATAACATGATATTAATTTTTATTAATTTTAAAAAATCGAAATCACATAAATTTTTAAAAATAATATAAATTTTAAATAATTATTATAAAAATATTCAAAATAACTTTATATTTATATATTATTTAAAATTTTGATGTTTAAAAAGTCACACAAAATACTTAAAATAATTACTTATGAAAATCTATTCAATTAGATTTCTCACTCCAAAATTTTTTTTTAATATAAAAATGTATGATATTATAAATATTGTTTAAAGGAAACTCAAGCATACACAAAAACTTGCTAATTCTCATATATCAATTAAAAATTGTTAAAATCAAAATAACGTATCAAACAATAATGTGTGTTGTATTAATCATCTTTTCCTTTCTTGAATCTAGTAAAGGAAGGTTGGAAGAACCTCACGACATTAAAGACTATGTCTATAATCATTTCAAAAGTTTCTTCAAGGAGGATGTAGAGAGACGGCCGAAGTTTAGAGGAATTAGCTTAAATTCTTTGTCTAATGGTGATTCCTTGGAGTTGGAGAAGCCTTTTACGGAAGAGGAAGTTAAGGAGGCGATTTGGTCGTGTGATGGGAATAAAAGCCCCAGTGCGGACAGATTCACCCTAGAATTTTTCAAGAGGTTTTGGTTCTTGCTAAAAGATGAATTAATGGTTCTTTGCAACGACTTTCACTCCAAGGGAGCCTTAGTGAAATCCATAACTTCCTCTTTTTTGGCTCTAATTCCAAAAAATAAAAATTCGCAAGATTTGTTTGAATACCGCCCTATTTGTTTGGTTGGAAGTATCTATCAAATTCTTGCGAAGCTTTTAACCGCTAGAATCAAAAGGGTTGTAAGTAAGTTGGTGTCTCCGAATCAAACCGCGTTTGTTCCGGGAAGAAACATGATGGATGGTGTCTTGATGGTGAACGAGATTCTTGACTGGGCAAAGAGAAAGAAAAGGAATTGCCTTTTGCTTAAGGTAGACTTTGAAAAAGCCTATGACTCCGTCTCTTGGAAATTTGTTAGGTTCGTCATGGATAGAATGGGATTTAGCAAGAGATGGATGAAATGGATGGAAGCGTGTGTCTTTACTAGCCATATGTCCGTGTTGGTGAACGGAAGTGCCACGAAAGACTTTATGGTTCAAAAAGGTCTTCGTCAAGGCGATCCCTTGTCTCCTTTCATTTATGTTCTTGTTATGGAGGGCCTAACCGCGTTGGTGAAAAAGGCGGTGGAGGTGGGGGAGTTTAAACCCTTTATGTTCGGGGAAGAGGAACATGTTGACATTCTGCAATTCGCGGATGACACCGTCATATTAGGTGAACCTACTTGCGATAATCTTTGGAACTTGAAAGTGATATTGAGAGGATTTGAACTTGTTTCGGGATTGAAAATCAATTTTTCGAAAAGTAATGTTCTAGGTGTGCATGTTGGGGATTGGTTTATGAATACGGCTTCTTCGTTTCTTTCTTGTAAGAAAAGCTCGATGCTATATCGACGTTCACTCTTTCTTTCTACAAAGCTCCATCAAAAATCATTAAAGAAATTAGAAGTCTTCAAAGCAATTTCTTGTGGAGCGGAAACGTGAATAAACGAAGCATTCATTGGGTGAGATGGGAGATTGTTTGTAAACCAAAAGATAAGGGAGGTTTGGGAATTAGGGATGTCCGTGAGGTGAATAGGGTCCTCCTTCTATAAAATGGAAATGGCGGATTTTAACGGAGAAAGATTCAATTTGGAGTACATTCATCGAATTGAGGTACATCAATCCTAAGCTTAAGGTTCAAGCGACAGGAGAAGTAGTTGTAAATTCGGATGACTCCATTTGGTGGAGGGACGTCATCAACAATGACTTGAGTTTGGGATCCTTCGAGCATGGTTTTTCCGGGTGTGTAAAATGCATACCAAATAATGGAAAAAACATACTGTTTTGGCATAGTATTTGGTCGGGTAACCAACCTATCTGTGCTTTATTCCCGGCCCTATATGCCTCTGCAGTTAACAAACTTTGCTCTCTCAAGGAAGCTATCTCGTGGCAGGATGGGAAGGCTGAGTGGGATCGCAACAGGCTGCTGGCCGAAACTTTTTTTACTGTTCCGGTTCTTAATGCAGCAGCTCCAGTATTGAATCTGCACGATGCTGCTACCAGTTGGAACCTGTTTCGGGATTCGCTGCCGGTGCCGGACATGAACAACAGGGAGGAAGATGGATTCGTGTGGATGCTGAATAATGATAGGCAGTTCTCCGTTGGCAGCATAGGAAATCTGAAGGCGGATACCAAGGACTTGGCTTGGCCGATTGCAACGGTAAGAAACATGGGTGTTGTTTGGAATTTATGCTTACCGCTTAGGATAAGAGCATTTGCTTGGAGACTTTTATCGAACAAACTCCCATTAAAAGATCTTCTGCTTTTTAGGAATGTCCCTAACATAAGTTCGGGTGATTGCGTTTTTTGCCTAGCGCATCCGGAGAATGTAAACCATCTGTTTTTCAAATGCCTTGTTTCTAGAAGAATTTGGAGTAGCATTTTGTGTTGGATAGGGATTGATCCAATTATGACTTTATAAGAGTTCCTGGACTTTGGCAACATTCAAGGCAAGGTGAAGATAGCAAATAGCAAGATCAAGATCAATACCATATGGATAGCAACCATTTGGAGTCACTACAACAAGGAAGGCCTACGAAAGCGCTTATTTTGGGCTTTAAAAGCGCTTTAAAGCGCTGTGAAAGCCAGCGCTGGCGTAGGTAACAAAAGCGCTTCTAAAAGCGCTCTGGTAGACCCCCCCTATAAGAGCGCTTTTCTGAAAAAAGCGCTCTGGTATCCCCCCCTATTAGAGCGCTTTTTCTGGAAAAAGCGCTCTGATAGCCCCCCCTATAAGAGCGCTTTTCCAAAAGCGCTTTCGTAGGTTGCGTTTTTTATTTTATTTTTTATGCTTTTTTTTATAAACCTATTATTTTTATAATTTCTAAACCTGCATTTATGGCAGCATTCTTTCATGAACCTGTAATTTACCATTGTTATCCCATAAACCTATAATTTACAATCGTAATCCCATTATTTCAGTAATCTCATTATTTCAACAAAGAAGCATTTCGATTATATACTAAACATGCATTATAATTATACTATTGTAATTAATCCAAAATATATATACACCGATTCACATATTTCTAACATGAAAACAACTAAACCAATTCACATGACATTATAACAATAAGAAAATCATCCCTAAACAACTAAATCAACTAAATCGGTCCTAGTCCTGCAAAGTCTGAACATCTTCAAATGACTGAAAATATTCACAATCTGCAAAATAAAAATAATATAATCAAAATAAGATTATTATTATATAAAGGCTCTAAAATAAGAAGGTAAAGAGTAGAACGAGTATATATATATATATATATATATATATATATATATATATATATATATATATATATATATATATATATATGTCGTGTAAAAAGAATAATCAAATTAAATATATCAATAAATACAAATTAATTTATTAATATTTAGGACTTTATATATCTAACTTGAATACATGGAATGGAATATCATTTATTGTAAATTAGTTCAACAAATTTTGTACATAAAGTTTACCTTAAATTTAACACAGCCACGTCATATAGCCCAGAGGGATAAAGCAATATAGATCACTAACAATAATCCTGTCACAGACACCCTCAAGAACAACATTAGCTACATGTTATTGATAGGAACACTATTAGAAACTCAACCAACAGCATGTCAAACAATTACAGAATTTGAGAAGTTGTTACCAAATTGATCAAAAGAGCCCAGTATCCTTGTGAGCTTTCTACTATCTCTTAGCAATATAAGAAGTTTCTCTGCAACAACAATTAATGTAAAGTTCACAACCAATTGACAGGAAAAGTTAGACACAAATAAAAGTTGAATATTAATTTCTATGATAAATAATACATGACAACTAGTTACTACTACTTACCCTTCAGCGTTTTCCTTCATCTTTGAGCTATGCTATATCTACACTTATTTTCCTACACTTGTATATTACACCGTATATTTTAACACAGATAGATACTTGTGCACAGAAATTAAGATAGAATAAATTAATAAAAAATGAATTGTATACCTTGTATGTACAAAATTACGGTGTTGGTGTAAGCTAGGGGTGTATGTTTACTCAATCAATAAATGTTGCAATAATGAGAAGGGGTTGTTGGACTAGAAATTTGAAGGTTTTGTTGGACTTAACCTGCATCGCCTCATTTCTATCCAAGTTGTATTGTGTCACAGAATATGAATCAAGTAACTGTACCCCGAAGGATCCTGCCACAGAAGACTTCGGGGTACAATTACTTGATTCATATTCTGTGGAACATAATCGGCAGGGGCACATTGTGTTCTATCCTTTACCAGTCCATCCACTGTTTGAAGCTCAACCTACAATAGAAAAACGTGATTATTACTAACTACATATAGAAAATCTTGAATCATGTAAAAGTTGATGAAACAGATATCCCTTGTAGGTCTCATTATCAATAACATCTTCTACTTACTTGATACATGTCTTCAATACTCTAAATCACTGATAAAAACCTAACAAACTTTGTCTTCAATACTCTAAATCACACTGATAAAACCTAAATCACTGATAAATTAAAAAAGCCCCAATAATATTAACTATAACCCTAAATAAAATTTTGTATTTTTGAAAGCAAACAATGAAAAAAAGGAAAATTTCCGGCACAAAACCCTAACCTGAACAGAGAAGAGACGGTTGAAGGGTGGCGATGGAGTGAGGAAGGCGGCGGCGGAGTCGGTTGAAGGCTGGAGAGGGAGTGAGGACGGCGGAGCAACGAAAGGAAGAAGAAGGTTCGCGTGTTTTGGATCTGAAACAAAACGCGTGTGTTTGTAAAATATATAATTTTTTAAATGGGCTACGAGAGCGCTTTTCAAAAGCGCTTTAATAACACCCCCTACCAGAGCGCTTTTATCTCAAAAGCGCTTTCGTAGCACCCACCCTATAAGAGCGCTTTTAAAAGCGCTTTCATAACCCCCTACCAGAGCGCTTTTTAAAAGCGCTCTCATACCCCCCCTACCAGAGCGCTTTTTGAAAGCGCTCTCATAACCCCCCCTACCAGAGCGCTTTTTTTGCATCATTTTCCCTTGTTTATTAATTTTGTTTTTAGCGAGCCCTACGAGAGCGCTTTTTCTAAAAGCGCTTTAGTAGCTGCGCTGCTACAGCTTAAATTTGGCGTAGTGAGTATTTGGCTCATGAGAAACGCGATCATCTTTGACAACAAGTCTTATTGCTATGATGTGGTGTTTTCGAATGTAATTTTTCTTTCCTGAAGATGGTTGGCTTTAAGCCATTCTTTGTACCATAATAGCTTCTATGATTGGTACAAAGTACCTCTTTCCTGTTACAACTCTGTTTAGTACTTTTGTTTTGTAAGGGTTGCACCCCTAGTGTGATATCTTATAAATTGCTTATTGAAAAAAAATTAATCATCTTTTCCGTTCAATATATTTGATTTCTAATTCCTTTTTTTTTTGATAAATTTGTAATTCCTTACTTATTTTCTCATTTTTTTCTTATTTTTAATAATTATCACATACAATTATACTTTATTATTTATTAACTAATTTTTAGTCTTGGGATTTTTCGGAGATCATTTAATAATATAAAATATTATATTTGAATTTATTTAAAAAAACTATTAAACAAAAATAATATATATTTAATTATATATTTTAATTAATACAATCAATAATATAATTAATACAATTGATACACTTTAATTTTTATTTTTTTATAAATATTAGATTATTTCAGAAAAGCATCTCCAAAAAATCGCAAGACCAAATATTATAATATTTTAGAAATACATCTCCAAAAACACCTTGATTATGAGGTGCGCTCAGAGAAAGAGTATTTTGAAATTTTCAAGATGATATTCACCACCACCCGGTGGAATGAGAAATTCCAAAAAAAAAAAAAATATTCAATTCTAGTTGGAATATGTTTTTACAGTTCAACTAATACTAAAATATGGGCTATATTGATAAATGATCCATTTTTACAGCTATACACTGTACTCATAAAAAGAAACAATGATTTATGTGTTTGAGCCAAAAATTACCTCAAAGAAACATATATACACTATAACTTTAATCTAATTCTGACTCTATTGTTATAAAAAAAATCTTCAAATATAATTATTTCTCATCTAGTCTAAATTACTCTCTAATATGATATTCTAACAGCAAAACGTACAATTCATCTCATGTACTCTTGTGCATGGATCGTGTTCACAACTAAAAAGTTAAAAGCTACATCATCAAGCTATTCCCCAACATGCAATTAGTAACAAAATCTTATAGAATCTAAATTGCTATATATGAACAACATAGAAAACAAATCAGAATATGTCTGCAAATTTTCAATATACCTTACATATTCATAAAATGCTCCAAACCATAACCATTATTGCACCAAATGTGTGCCTCACACTACCCTTCATTTCACCACACTTAAAGTTTTACCCTCAAACCAAACTAGAAAAACTAAAAGTTTAACACAAAAAAAAAAAAAGTTGAAAATTTTCAATCTATTTCTATTCTTAGAAAATGATGCACCAATATCATCCTTATATCTAAAATGAAAGGCCTCATGCAGCTACACTAATTATATTCTCTAATTGCTAATTAACCACTAAGTAAAAACTCTAAAACTAAAACTATATAGATATAAAATATTACATGAAGTTAAATATATTTAAATACTTCATGAGAGATTAATCATATATTATGATGAAGAAACACCAACACCAAGAAAATCAATAAAAGGAACTTCTTTGTGCTGTTCAGCTTCATGATGATCTTCTTGCAACTCTTTCTCCTTGGAAGACTTTATGTTTGTGATCAACATCGACGATTTATCGCATAAACTACTCATCAAATTATCCGAATTCCTAACCCTTCCTTCGCCATCCGAACTCAAAAAACTAAAAGGATTTGAAACAACTCTCTTGTAGCTTGGAAGATTTGGACAAATTCTATAGAGAAATGATCTATCAGAGCCTCTATAAATATTCGATCCTTTTTTCGTAATCGAACTATCCAAAACAAGAGAAGTAGTAGTGTTTGTTATCGATGTCGGCACAGAAGCAAAATTCCAAGAAGCTAGAGAGTTTGAAGAAGAAGTACTAGTATCAAAGAATTTTCCATTCTCATATCCAATATTTCTTGTTGTATAAGGAAAATTAAGAATTGAGGAGTTATTGAAAACTTCTTGAAAGGTTCTTTTACCACATAATTTAGATTGTTCCCTTTGTTTTCTTGCCATAATAACATGCCAATGATTCTTCACAGCATTATCAGTTCTACCTGGAAAAAGCCTGGCTATTAGTGCCCATTTGTTTCCGTGAATACGATGCGCCGCGAGTAGTCTCTCTTCTTCCTCTTCTGTGAAAGGTCTTCTGTTAATTCTTGGATCTAACTGATTGAACCATCTTAACCTACAACTTTTCCCTTCAAAAAAGAAAAAAAAATTATATTAATAATTTTAAAAAAAAAATTGTTAAGAAAATAAAGCCATAAACTTTACCAACAGAAAACTTCATATAATAAAAAGAAAAATTACTAGTTAGTTTTTTACACAAAAATAAAAATAGAAATAAAATTAATTTGTTGAGTTCTACATGATGAAGAAGAGTTCATAATAAACTATATTAATTTAATTTCACTAAGAATTTGAAATTTAATTAATATTACATATAAATATACCTGATCTTCCTTGGAGTTTTTCTGCAATAGAATTCCAATTTTGAGCACCATATTGTTCAACAAGTTGGCGAAGCTTTTCATCTTCAGCAGGTCTCCAGTGACCACGGGGACAAGTTTTGGATTCTTCAGCAGCTGAGGAAGAATCATCCATGATTGGATTATTAAGGTAGATAGTTAGTTGAAGAGGTTGATGAAGATGAGGGTGATATAGATATTGTTTTTGGTGGAAGAAAAGTCTTGAAGATGAAGGAGAGGAGAGAAAAGTGAGGAAGAAGATATATATAATAAGAAAGTGAAGGGAGAGAGAGGGGTTGGTTTAGGGTTGTGGATGGCAAGTCGTTTTTGTTGTCTTCACACGACAGATTGTGCCCTATGTTATTGTACTTAAATTCAGACTTTATCTTATGTCATTTTCTCTTCATTTCTTTATCAAATTCCTATTTACTTTTCACTCAAAAAATATGTATTCCTTTGTCATATTTTTTGGTTAAGTTAGTCTCTTGGGGCATTTCATTTTAATCTATAGAATATGTCTAAAAACAGACATTTACCATGTCATTTTATATTGAAATTAGATTTTTTTTATTTTTTTAATTATTATAAAATTTACACATTTATTTTAAAATTTTAAATGTCACTTTTAAAGTTTTTTGAAAGGTGCATATTACACAAATTTTAATATGTGCTAAATTATGAAACCAGTTAAAAAAAAAGGTTGAGTTCAGTGAATACCTATTAAGAACCAATTCCAAAATATAAAAAATACTCTTAACCTCTAACTCTTTCACATTTGTTGACTTACCCTAAAATAATTTATCATTACTAACTTACCAAATAGTCCATACCATATCATGTCAAATAAAAAAAATACTTCTCTTAATTTAACCTTAAAGCCTAAATAGAGAAAAAAAACCTTAAAAAAAAACCTAAGATTCCTAAGAAAAGCCAACCACATCATTAACCACAAACTACTATGGTATTTGAGTTGATCATAGAAAAAATAATAATACTACATTATATAAAAATATTAAATATTATTAAAAAAAAAATTACAAAATGGAAACTGAGTCCGACTTAAGAAGTTAAAAGAAGCAAAAATAAATATAAAAAAAAAACAAAAAAAAAAATCTAAAAACATAATATTGTAGATTTTTTCTGATGGGATAATCTTCCTTTTCTAAATTTTTACACTTACATTATTTTAAAGAATTAGTTAGAGATTAGAACATTTATTTTGAAATAATTTATATATGTAATTTTGATGGAGTGAAGAAGTAAATTATCTTTTTGATTGATTGAGTCAAGACTTATGATATCAACCATAGATATAAAACAATATGTTTAATTTATAATATCAATCATGTTCTAAACATAAAGAGTTAACTTATAAAGAGAAAAAAAGAATAAAAAGACAAACTCAAAACTAAAAATCAATTTTAAAAAAATATATACAAAATTAAAGATAAAAAATAACTCGTTTTCAAATTCCATCAATTATTACAAAAGTTACCGTAACACCATATGTTAACAATCAATTCCAATTGTTTGGTTACCGTATAGCTTTTACTAAAGTGACATCTCTCCTTGATCCTAGACTAGTTCATTTCTCACATCACATAATTGTGACCTTAGTAAAATATTGAAGCAGTTTCTAAGCAATATGGCAAAGTTGTTGGAGAGTTATAAACCTAAATTATTATTATTTTTATTATTATTATTATTATCCATATTTGTATAATTTATCTTAATATATAATATAAGTATAATAATGTATTAGATATATTAGCTATTTTAAATTTAATATTAATTGTACTTAAAGCAATATTGGGATGATACTCACATATAAAAGCAATAATGCAATATATTTTCTTAATGCAATATTTTTTTTTTGGCATTAATTGAACTTTGCTCCTTTTGGCTCATCCATATTTTAACTTAAAAAACTTGTGTAGTAGATGAAAATCAACAAATCATATCTTCATTTTTTTTTTGTTGATAAAATCATCATATCTTCATTAATCAATGCAAAAGATAGCTTGCAAAACCGAAAGTCATCCTGCCTTAAAATGGAATCATGGCAGTAACAAATTTGGTGATATGTACGAACACACATACTAAATATTGTGGATGAGATAGCTGTAAGAGCAACTTGCTCACAATTTTCAACACCTTTGTTAAAACTACTAAATCTGTATGGAGTTTGGTATTTGAAAGGTTCATATTATATCTATATATGTATTTTGTTTATTTTTTGTTTTATGTGAGATGGTTTTTAAGAGTAAGATTCAAATTATGTAAGGGATGATGAATCAAATATAAAATACAATGGGAAGAAAAATCAAAGTAAAAGATAACAAGACAACCAAATGAATCGACATATTTCTGTTAATGACAAAATTTTAACATACAGATCGACGGTTTTCAAACACTTCATAAGTATAAATTAAAGAGACAATGTTGATATAATGGGAAAAATAGTAGTTGGGATTCAATAATAACCTCACATATTTGATCAATTTGAATGAATTAATAGCCAAAGAGATAGGAAGCAGAAGTCTACCGGTTATTTGGGGGTCTTTTTTCATGTTAATTTTTGTTTTTTTTTATAATATTAGGTTTTTAGTTAGTATTTCTCAATATCAATTCAAATATATATAAAGAAAAATAAGTTGATGGGGTTTGTTTTTGTCTAAATCTTTGAATCTGAATCTCTCTTAAACAAACAAAGAATACCTTAGTTGCACTGCACCACACTGAACATAATAAGAGTAGTAAATTAAAAATAAAATTAAAAATAAAATTTACTAAAATAAAAATAAAAAATAAACTAAAATTACTAACAAAACTAAAAGTAAAATTCAAAATTAAAATTGTCGCACATTATTGCCTTGTTGAAATTATCAACTATCCCTAACAACGGTGCCAAAAACTTTACGACTAAACTAGCAAGTATACTAATCTCGTTGAAGTAATAAAATAATTTGTCTACATAGGAATTGTAAATTTAACAAGTTAATAATAATGCGAGTTGAAATAAATAACAAAGGGGTGGGTTCAATAATAATTTTGTTACTAAAACAAGATGAAAGTTTTTGTTAGAGTAAAGTCAATAATGAAAAGCGATTAGATCTTTATTTCGAATCCCGTAATTATACTTGTTGATGAACTGAGTATTATATAAAGATTAATTATGCTCTAATGTTTCAGCGAATTATCAAGACCATTGTACCCAATTCCTTGGTGTACATCTCATTAATTTACACAATAATTTCCTAATTTATTAGGCCAATTTAGAGTTAAATCAAACATTTCTAAGTTCGATAATTCAAAAGTCACAACTTATAATTATTTGTTCCTTGTTAGTTACTAGGTTGAATAATTATTCTAGTTCAGATCGGTAAACTTATAGTTAATAATCCCTACTCATCTCATATTAACTCGTGTGTTCGTCACTACAAAAAAAGCAATGAACACAAGAACAATAAAATAATAATTATAGCATAAAAACCTTCAAATAATCTCAAATTGTCATATGATTTAACGGAGTACATTTAGGTTCATCTTAAAAGACCTAATTTAAAGTAATTTAGCTATTTATAGTGAAATTAACAATTACCACAAGTTGATAAGAAGTATTCATCAAAATCTATGGAAAATAAGCTCCTCAATGCTCTCAAAAATCCTGCTCCAAAAGATTCTAGCCATTACTTTTTATCTTAAATTCGGGAACCTTTAAAATAGTAGCAAAAATCCCTATAAATAGAAGCTGACACGTGTCAGGAAAATGCGGTATCGCGACTGTGTTGGAACGCATCGCGATGTGATATTAGCATCTCCAAGATGGGAACATCGCGACCGCGAGAAAAAATGGCAAAATCCTCTATTTTCTTCCTTTTTCTTCAAATTTCCACTAAGTCCCAACTTTCTTTCTCTTGGATATTTTTTTTCTCACTTCTTCATGTTTTGGCATGGTTTTTGTTCATTATTCCACCGATTTTATCTGAATTCGCTTACAAATATCGCGTAATGATCGAGTGTCACCAAATCGATTATGAGCATTAAAAAGCACATTGATCATTTTCCTTTTTGAGATATATTTTCTCCTATATAAGGAAGACATCTCCTTACTATTTGACACGCCAAAATTCGATTTTAAATCATTCCCATCTCATCTTAACCTTTATCTCTTATTTTTTATTTAACATAAAGTTGCATTAGTGCCTTTGTGAGCGAAAATTATTTGTGATGTTTTAGTTGTACTGATGTTCATATATTATATAAAGAGTGTGATTCTCTTGGAGTTTCTCTTGGTTGGTTGTTGAGGTTGTCCTAGTAAAACCTATGTTTAGTTTTTGAGATCAGTCGGTCAAAATCTGATTCTTGGTTTGTAGTTTAGTCTGTGAAAAGATCCACTTGGTTTGAGGGATTAACATGTTAAAGTCTCTCAGTCGATTGTATTTTTTAAACAATTGACTCCAAACACAAGAGGGGTATGAGTTGTGGTATTTAAAATTCATGATTTATTTAAAAGTTTTTTTACTTAAAACAACAATTTGTGTTAGTTTTGAAAAGGTAGAGCGAAAAGTAGCGGAAATAAATAAAACAACAATGTAAATGACAGAAATTAAAGAGATAGGGTTAGAGAGATGGCGCCGAGATTTATACACATTCAGGTGAATGTTTTCCTACTCTTGTCTCTAAGAGGTTTTCTTGAAAGTTTTAATAATAATACGAGTTTTTACAAATAATGCCAATGAACCTTAGTTACAAGCGAATTGAGATATTTTACACTAGCTTATCCCCCTAATCAAACAAGAGCTTTTCCATGAGCTGAGCTCACGAACCAAAGAGAAATTTTACCAACAAATTTCAATGACCAAATAGAACTTTTATCAAGCTGAGTTCTAGGACCAAACATGAATTTTCACTAGTTTATCTCTTGAACCAAACAAGAACCATCAAGAGAATTGCACCCTAGAAACAAACAATGGCATGCAATTAGTATAACAATTTCCTCACAAGTAATGGTCACTCACAAGACAGTAAAGCAACTTTGGTGAAGAAAAATTTTAAAGAGAGAGGAGGAGAATGATAAAATAGTAAAAAATATGATAACTTTGAATTCTTGAGTACTTTCGAATAAGAAAGTGCCTTCTTTATATAGGAGAAATAAAGTTAAAAAGGAAACAATATATGGGTTGGATTAAGGGAATAATTGATTAAGTCGATCGATTATTGACCCTCAATAATCGATTGTTCAAGCCACAAATGGAAAATTTGGATATTTAGTCGTTACAATCATTAAGAGACTCTCACATTTGATTTTAGATTAAACAAGCCAAAAATAATCGATTAGATGATTAGGAATAATCAATTATTTAGTTGTAAAAATCCATCCAATTGATGAGATAATCCCTTAATCCATTAACTAGGCCTTAAAACAATTTAGGTGGTTTTAACAAAATAATAGAGGCCTTAAAAAAGTTTTAGGTGTGCGTGTGTAAGTGTTAGGTGCCAAAATGTGTTTACATTTAGTTTAATTAATGGCACCTTTCGACCGTTTTTATCAGATATTCGTACAATTCCCTGAAGTTTTAGATAATTATTTATAGTTTATAATATTAAGCTTTTATTTTATGTTAATACTGTGTTTTAGTTATGATTTTGTAGGTTTTAGCCAATTTTGGGGAAGTTTGGAGCTTGTTTTGAGCTTGACAAGAGAGTGCCTGGCAGAAGTTAGCGCGCGTCGCGCGGAGATGTGGGCGCGTCGCGCCCTGGGCAAGATATTTTGGAGCTTCAAAGCAGAGAGTTGCGCGCGTCACGCGCATGGGCGGTTTAAATTTCTTAAGTGTAATGGCGCGAAGCGCGCTGGAGGGCGCGACGCGCCCTGGACAGAAAATGGTTTTACTATATAAAGAGTAATTCTGATTTTTGGAAGGTGGACATTTTTCTTAAGAGCTCATAAACCCTAATCACTGTAGCAAACTAAGAATTGAAGATTGGAAGCCTTGATCGTCGATTAATCGCCTTTGATGCTTGTTGATCTTCATCCTTTACTTCTTGAGCAAGCTACCATTCTCATGGATAGCTAAACCCCTTTTGTATCAAGATAAGATGTAATCTTCCTAGCTTTTTGTATGTTTTTCTTGTGAATATATGTGTATGAACAAGTGATGATCAATATAGATGGTTTAGTTTGTTTATTAAAGCTTTTTCTTTGGTATAAGTGTTTGAGACATCAATATTTGTATCTAGATCTAACTTTATCATCTATCAAACTATAAATTGCAGACATGGATTTAGCGTTTGATGTTTACTTAGTATCGGTTTTAAAACGTTTTTTGTATTGTTTAAAGGATGGAGAAATCGTCGGTTAAACAATACGGTAAATCTAACTATATCATTGCGGACACAGATGATATAGGCGTCGATACGTAATTATGTTGATCGTTACCATGTTCATATACGTATATTTATAAGGAGACATACAAATTTAGGTCGATGAAATCGAATCTTGATACATTTTCTTTAACTTAGAACTTTCATTAATTTACTCTTTGCTACTAAAAGAATTGAATGATCTTTTGCAAACCTAAAACTAAAGTAACATTAACTCAAGACAAAATAGGCTATAGAACGGCGGTGATATCGCAATAATCCCTGTGGATACGATAATAACGAAAAGTACACCACAATACTCTTTCAACAAAATGGCGCCGTTGCCGGGGATTGTTGTTTAGATATTGCAAGCATTGCAATAGTTTGTTTTGTATTGAGTCTTATAATTAATATCTTGTTTCTAAATTTATTTTCCTTGTGTTTGTTAATTTGCTTGGTTAGTTTTTCAGATTACAGTTTATGCGAGGACGTATACCTGCAGATCAACTCCTTTTTGATCCTGAGATTGAGAGGACTGCTCGTAGAGAGAATAGCAAAACTCGTAGGAGGAGACAACTAGCTAGGGAAAGAAGACAACAACAAGAGGCATCTTCTTCTTCAACTCCGGTTGAAAACTTAGTTGAGGGAGAAATGGCAGGAGAGATCCCTAATGTTCCAGCTCGAGGGCCTTGTGTTAATAGCCCTCGACTCAATGCACAATTTGCTCGTGATCAAGCCAATGGAAGAAACTCCGAGATGAAGACGGGGTTACTTCAATTATTATACCAAAATCCGTTCACAGGGGCAGATCACGAGGATCCATTTACTCATCTAACAAAGTTCTACGAGATCGCCGGAACAATTGGTGCTCCGGAAGACCAAGAAGAACAGGTGTTCAGGAGACTTTTTCCTCATTCCTTAATTGGAAAAGCTAAGGAATGGTACCTTGATCAACCAAATAATGTCATGACAAATTGGAACGAGTTAGAAGAGAAGTTCTTGGATCGGTTCTTTCCTCACAATAGGTTCATGGAAGCGAAAACTTCTATTGCGGTGTTCTCTCAAGGTTCGAATGAATCTCTCAATGAAGCATGGGAGAGGTTCAAGTCCATGGTTAGAAAGTGCAAAGGTCATGGGTTTGATGAATTGTCTCAAATCCATATCTTTAGGAATGGACTCCAACCTCAACCAAAAACTCTTTTAGATGCTACCGCGGGTGGTTCGTTGATGTCAAAAACAGCTGCTGAAGCAATTGCTATCATTGATAGGATGGCTTTGAATGATCATCAAGGGCAACACAACCGTAGTGCATCGCAAAGAAAACCGGGAGTTCTTGAATTGAATACTAGTGATGCAATACTTGCTCAAAACAAGTTGTTGACACAACAAGTAGAATTGCTCACTCAACAAATGTCAAAACTCCCTCAACAAATCAAAGAGATAAATGGGAGCCCTTCTAAAAATCAACATGTGATGTGTTGTGAATTGTGTAGGGGTGACCATCAAACAGGTTTTTGTCCTCCACCGGGTGAAGAGGTGAATTATGTGTCTAATCCTAATCAAGGATATGGTGGGAGACAACAACAACAACCTTACAACAATAACCAAGGTTACCAACAAAGAGGTAATCAAGGTTATCAACAAGGATGGAGGCCGGAAGCGGGCCCATCGAATCGTCAAAATCCTTATCAAGGCGGTTACAATCAACAACCTCAACAAACAAAGCTTTCAATCGAGGACACTCTTAGCCAATTCATGCAATTGCAAATTGCAAGCCAAAAGAGTACGGATTCCGTGTCATACCCCAAAATTTGCCCTCACATATTTGCAAATGTCATTTTATTTCGAATAAGTGACATAACACAGTTGGTAAGAATTTGAGGTGAAAAGGTACAAGAGCGAGATGTCTCGAGTTCAAACCCCACTTTTAACATTTTTATTTTATTTTATTTGTTTCTAACCATTGTTTTGATTTTATTTATATTAAAAAAAAAACACAAAAAAGTCATTTGTTATTCTTTTTATTTTAATTTTCGTAATTAATTAAATATTTATTTTTAAATAGTCAATTTTTATTTTTTTTACATTTTTAGTCAAAAATATTCAAAAAAATCATAAAATAAAAAGATTTGAATTCTTCTCTTTTTATATTTAGGTAGAAATATTTATTGTTAGAAAAGAATCATCACAATTAGTTAAAAACAATCTTAGGCCTTAATTGAATAATATTTAATTTTTAGACCTTTAATTATTTTGATTGATTGAATAATTTTATTCTATTTTTAATTAACCTAATTGGATGCATATAAATACTAACAATTTTCTCTAACAGAGGGGGACTAACCCTTATATTTTCTTCAGCATGTACACATTCACGGTGCAGGAAACTCAAAATTCACAAAGCCATCAAAACCATTCAAACTCTCTCATTTGATATGCAGTCTATTCATCACAAATCAATAAACAAATACCTCTAACTTTTAACCACCACTACACCCTCAAACAATTTCTAACCTTTGCATTTTTATCAACAAAACTCTAACACTCAAGCAATTTCTAATCTTTTGCATTTTTATTAGTATTACACTTTTGTTGTTTTGTATTGAACTTATATATTATTAACTTATGTTAGTACTGTTGATGGTTTTCTTTCTCACACAGCAGAATTGTTCGTGAAGACCACCATCAACAAGATGGCAGCCCAGGGAATTGTACCGAAGCTTCAACAAATTCAGAGACGATTAATGGAGATTCAGGAAACTCTTCCGATCATCTTCGACGCGTGGGGGATCCGGAGTTGTGTTCATGGTCTCACGGTTTGCTCATATATTTTAAGATTCGGTTTAACGAATTCCTGCGTTATGAACATGATTTAAGCGTGCATATGTGTTTGTTATCGTGTTTGCAACGTTTTTGATTTGCTTAATTGAAGTTTTGTTGCAGATTAGCGAATCCACCATAACTAGGGTTCATGGGATTGGAATTGGGGCCATACCGTTAGAGAGCCGATTGGCCCAAATTAATGGAATTTTCGTGTCCAGGGGATTACGTATGCTTGATCTGGGTTATTTGTTTGCTATAATTGATGTTGATTTGCAGGTTTCTGAGTTGAGAGTCTACGGCCACGTGAAGAAACCGTTGCCATAGGGTGGTGTTCTAAAAAACTCCAACGAGGAAGAAGAAGCTGTATTTAACAGCAAAGTGAAAGTGTACTAGTGGAAGGAGACGCAGCCTGAAAGTCTATACACAATGGAGGGAGTTCGAATCCCGCTCCCAGCATTTATTTTGATAATTCTTTGTGGTAAGCTTTGCCTGCGGATCGTGTGCATGCCGTCTCACGCACGCTATGGTGCAACTCCTCCATCTACCATCAGATACGCACACTGATGAATCTAACGTGTCAGAAACAGCAGACACACCATGGACTCCCAGAAGCTGACAACACAGGATCAGTCAGCTAAGTTTTTTTATAATTTTTAATTATTTCTAATTGTTTCTTATTTATTTCTTCTATTTTACTTATTTCTTTTATTTCTTTATTATTTTCACTATTTGTTTACTTTTATTTTTATAAACTTTTATTTTTATAACCAATTATAGTTATTTATTTTATCGAAAGTTCGAGTTTTCATATTTTATTCTTAATTATCTTATTATTATTATTATTATTTAAAATTCAATATCATTTTCAAATAAATTTTTTTATCAATTAAATAATTAGGATTACATCCAATAATTATTTAATTGATATATTGAGTCGAACTCTCGATTTTTCTCCGTAACTTTGGTATTATTCCAATTGGTGTGTTTTATTAACTAGGGTAATTCGTGCCTTGATTAGGGTTTATGAATTTTTGTCTTAGAAAGTACCTACACTAAAAATATTTCTTTTTCCTTGCCTTTTCAGGATTATCTTTCAAAAGCGCTTTGACTACGCGCCCATTCCAAAACACGAAGTTAAGTATTCTATTCAATTCAATTTAAATTCTATTTGGTTGACCTTTAAAATTAGGATCTGTTTCGCCTTCATCTTTCTTTTGCCTTGCCTTTTTCAGGGTTAGCAACATGATTCCTTCCGACCATGCGTCACACACTTCACAAAGCTAAGTATTTGATTTATTTTTAAGTATTTAATTTATTTTAAAAGCCTATTTGGCTTCCTTTTGATTTTAGGGTTTGCCCTTATATTTCTGAACTGTGCATACATTCACCCACTCTCTTCTGCCTTTGCCTTTTTAGGTTTACCTCCGAGGTTTTCCTCCGACCACTAACCATATCAGATCAAATTCAAAGCTAAGTTCTTATTCATATTTACTTTCTCCTTGACATTTTTTTATTAAGTTAAGGTTAACTCTAATTCTCACTGAATTAGCCATGCACTCACCCTCTTCTGTTTATTCTTCCTTTTCAATTTTCAGGGTTTGATGACCGCCGAAGCTACGAGTTTGGTAACCCTAAACCCTAACTCTAATATTTTCTGTTTTAATTTTTAATTATATCCCGCTGGTTTCAATTCCCCTCTCCTCCGCTGGTTACAATTTCCCTTCCCCATTATTATTATTATATTATTGTGTGGTTAGTAATCTTAGGGAGTGCAAGCCTTAAATCAAGGTAGATAAGTAATTATAAGATAATTTTCTGAATATAATCACGTGATTGTTGCACACACGCACGCTTTTTAGGTAACCCACTCTGTTGCCTGTTGCCTTGTTGCCTGTTGCCTTTGTGTTTTTGCAGAATAAGCCACGTCCCTCGAATTCGAGGATACCTCAGCCATGTTGCCTCGATAGAAAGGTCACGACCCTAATGATGCTGCCTTCGATACACAAATGACCTCGACCCTCGGATGTTGCCTACGGAAAAAGGCTGAGGTATCTTCTGGCTGCCTACAAAAATGGCTTATTCTGATCCTTGCCTTAGACTACCTGCCCTTCTATGGCATGGGACAGTCTTATGGCAAAGGATGCTTCGACGACCCTTCAACCTCCAAACGAAAGGCTTCCTGCCTTCTTATGGCAAGGATAGACCCTTTCATTCTGAAAGGCAAAAAGAGACCTATCATCTGAGTTTAAGGTAATTGCCCCTAATTGCCTTGCAATGCTCAAACCTTTTTATTATATTCTTTCTCATAATTTTTCAAAAGGGCAACGCTTATTCACAAGCTAAAGTCCCTATCTCTTTCATCTACATTTTCTAAACAAATGAGCAAGCAAAGCAATTAAGAGCCCATGGAAAACCATGGATGCAAAGGGTGCCTTACACCTTCCCTTTGCATAAATTACCCCCCGAACTTAGATTTCTTTAAAAGGTTTTTTTCTGTTTCTTTTAGCCTTTCCGATTTAGTTTGGATAAAATAAAAGTCGGTGGCGACTCTTGCTTAACCGCGACATTTCGATTCGATAAAAAGTCAGTTCACCGTATTACAGAACTGGCGACTCTGCTGGGGATTCATTCGAATTAAAAGAGGGGTTACCTTAAAAGTTTAGGATTCACTTAATTGTTTCTATTGTTTGTTTTGCTTGTTTTATTTTTCAGGGGCGCTTTGGGAATTAACTGAAGGACGAATCCTATACCCGGATTCAAGAACACTTAAGATTAGGAGTGGCATAGTCATGGCGACCTCTTTCACATATGTGGGAGATGAGTCAATATGAAGTTCACACTTGAGTTAGGACTCCATAGCATATGCACACCTTTCTCAAATGAGGGGGGTCTATGTATGTGTCTGTGGGTGCGCCGGAGCTCAAGGACCTTTAGTTACCCTTAACCCATCCTGGCCTTTAGGAACGTAGTGGGGGGACTACTCTTGACAAATGTTAAGAACTAGTCGCTACCCGATGCTACAATTCAGATAGGTCCTTTCTCAAAGTATCATCGCATGATGCGAATGTATCATGTCCGAGGGTGCTTTAGAAGGGCTGACAATTCTGGATAACTTGTAGAACCCGTTGCTGAAATCTCCTTATCCATAGAAATACCCTTGGGAAGGACACCTGATCAAACCCCATGCAAGCTTTAAGCCAAAAATTGTGTGACTTGTGTGACTTGCGTGACTTGCCTGTGTTTGCTACTAACCTTCGTTTCTTGCAGGTTCTATTAAAAGGACTTGTTTGTCCTTACTATCTCACACTATGCCTTATGAGCTGCATTCGCATAACATCATGACATCATGACATCATAAGCATAACATGATTTAACTAACCCTTTCAAGGATCTTAGGAATTTAGGGCGCACAATTTCAGGTGCTCTTATCAAAAACTGAATTCCTATCAAGGGGCAAGAGGATTTATTTTCCTCTGGCCACATACCTTCCAATTCAGAGACTCAATACTTATCAAGGGGCAAGAGGATTTATTTTTCTCTAGCCATGTACCTTCGAATTCAGAAGCACCCCAAATCGAAGGCGATGACCCACTCGATATGGTGAGCTCGATTCTCAAAGAAGGATGTTCAAAGACGAAATTCACAATTCTTCAGACAAAGACGCAACCAATCATTCTCTAACGTCGCAAACTAAATTTCCTCTAGATCTTTGAAAACATTGCATTTGCCTTCATAACATCGCATAGCAGGTTTCTCACAATAGGTATCTCATCCTCTCTTGCTGTTTACTTCAGCCCAAATGGATTTCGAGCAATCAGGTGAACACCTTCAGGCTCACAACATCTGATCTCAAACTTTGATTCTGAACTCAGCCAAGGGGCAAGGAGAATTAAAAGCACTCCTATTCTTGGAGTACAATTACAATGCGAGATGCGCTTATTATTCGAACAATCCTGGTTATGGTGTAAAGGATGGTAGACCGTTGAAGCGTGCCATTAAAGATTTAATCATGACACTCAAATCAGAAAAGACCACGACAATGAAGTCACGACAACTGAGTCACGACAACAAAGTCACGATAATGGAATCACGACAACTGAGTCACGATAATGGAATCATGACAACTGAGTCACGATAATGGAATCATGACAACTGAGTCACGATAATGGAATCAAGACAACAAAGTCACGACAACTGAGTCACGATAATGGAATCACGACAACTGAGTCACGATAATGGAATCATGACAACTGAGTCACGATAATGGAATCACGACAACTGAGTCACGATAATGGAATCACGACAACTGAATCACAACAATCAATTCACTCATATGATCCATACGCTCAGGGCAATCGAGCCAACGAATTCTAACACCTACTATAAACTCAATGCAAGGTGCGCGTACCATTCCAACATTCCTGGACATTACACAAACAATTGTTGGACACTGAAGAATAAGATCCAAGACATGCTCAATGCTGGTGAAGTTGAGTTCAACTCTCCTGAAACTCCTGTGGTGATCGCCGCTCCCATGCCTAGTCATGACAAGACTGGTTGACGTCTAGACGGACGAACTTTTGGATCATTAGATCTACTTTCATTTGCAAGTTTACTTTCTGTTTGTTTAAACATTCAACTCATGATAGACATTATATGTTTTAATAATCATCATCAGTGCATTGCATATGTTTGTCTTGAATAAATTATTTCGCTATCACTCATCTAAACTGCATCTTTACTTTGCATATGCTTTATGATACTCAACTCCTGCTAAAGCTGTATACCTTTTGAGGGAGGATGACGAAAACGATACCGCAATCTCATACAGTATGCTTTTGAGCGGACTATGCTGACGATGTACAGGCATTGTTTCAATTCCTAAACAGTGGAGATATAAGGATGATAATCCCTCGTCAACCCCTTTGAGCCTAAGAAGTAGAAGTTTCTTTCTTGTACTAATTAAAACCCTTGATCATAACCTGGGGCAGGGTAGTTCTCAATTAATTTGGCTGTGCATTCTATTTTAAGAGAATCATTCAGTACACCTTCAACAAAGGTTTCAATCACAAGCGTTCATCCGCACACATCAAAGAAGTGTTGGAGATGTCAATCAAAAGACAATGACGGTTCATCAATCATCAAACAAGGCAGTCAATATCTTTCAAAACAAAAATGATGAAAAAACATATATACAAAGAAAAGCCTGCTAAGTCAAAAATCAAAAAGGTGACTTAGGCAAAAATCAAGGCATCCCGCTGACTGTAATCTCAAAAATAAACAGTTCAGGCAAAAGTTAGGGATATCAAAAAGATGAAAACAGAGAAGTCAATAAATTCCTGAACAACACAATGTTGTGACTACCAAAAGGAAGAAGTGACTGCCATCTCAAAAAATCTCTTTGTTTGTGAACCATCATCATTATCAAAGGTGCAAATCCAAAAGTCTCTTGGAACCTGAATGCATAAGTTGAATCAACTGAGCTTAGGACTGAAGATCATCACGAAGAGGGGTGGGTACAATCAAATTTTGAGCCTTTATCCTTTGTTTCTTAAACCGTGAACCAAGCCACGTTACAACCCTTGAAAGTCCTAATTGAAGCATGGTTAGTTCGAAAGCATATTGTCACCAAAAGGTATCCTGACTCCTTAAGGTTACCAAGAATGCGGAGTTGATATGTCATATTCACGAACATCACGTTGTTACAAATATCATGTTTTTACAAATATCACGCTTTTTTAATGTTTTTCAAAAAATCAAGACAGACGTATGCATTGCATCTCATGAATTCATTATTAAACATATTCTGCTACGTAATTTCAAATGTTAGCATCAGAATAAATTTGCACAGGGTATGGCTAATGACTGAAAGTTATCCCGACAAACAAAATCACTCCAAGAAGCCATGTCTCTTACGTATACAAGGGGCATGACATGTTTTTCCCAATCAATCTGGGGCAATCAAGTCAAGATTCGAAGAATCTCTCAAAATACCAAAAAGTCAAAGGCATTCATCCCTAGTGGACTTCCAACTATTTCCCGATCAACCTGGGGCAATCAAGTCAAGATTCCGAGAATCTCTCATGGATGCTCGAACAATCAGGAGCATACATCCAAGTATATCTAAAGCTAGTCCCCAATCAACATGGGACACTGTCTTGAGCCTACGATTACTAGGGGCATATCGCCCATGGTGTACATCTCACAAAGTCCTCGCGAGGCGAATCTTTCTAAAGTTCCAGCTAACTGGGGCAAATCTATGCAAGTCCAGTCCGACATCTTGATCAATACTCAGCGGTGTGTCCCAATACAAATCCATGAATGGCAGCTATAATACTGGGGGCAACTTTCAAGACACCCATGTCTCCCCCACAGAGTCGGGTTCACAAGATCATATCCCCACAGAGTAATCATTAAGAAGATATCTTCAAACGCTCCCGATAAAGACATGGCTGCCCAACAGAGTTTACATCTTCAACATTGTCGCTCTCCTCCAACATGATTTATCAATATCTTTATCACCAATCAGGGAACATCAAGTCATTGATCATCTCCAAGCAGAAATCATAAATTCCCAGCTGAGCATCTTCAAGACAAGATCAGACAGTACAATTACAAGGACATAAGGATCTACTTTCTTAATCAAAGACAACATAAATCATATTCACATATCATATGTCATAAACATGTTCATACACTGCATACATTACCTCATAATGAACTCATACATAACATGCAAAAGCTCTCATTTATTTTGAGGGATTCATTACATAACCCATGCATCACGACATTGCATAAAAACTTGCTATGTCTATTGCAGGATACAGACAAACGAACAAAATCTCCAACTTTCCAAGATCTAATTCAGTTACTACGAACAGTACTGACACGATCAACATTCAAAGATCTAATTCTATCATCACGAACGGTGTAGACACGATCATCTTCCAAGATCTAATTCATATACCACGAACGGTAATGACACGATCATTTTCAGAGATCTAATTCTATCATCACGAACGGTGTAGACACGATCACTGACCTTCCCAGTCTAATTCAGTTACTACGAACGGTGCTGACACGACAAGAGAATCTAATTCTATCATCACGAACGATGTAGACACGATTATCTCTCCAAGATCTAATTCGGTTACTACGAACGGTGCTGACACGATCGACCTCTAAAGAATCTAATTCTATCATCACGAACGATGTAGACACGATCATCTTTCCAAGATCTAATTCAGATACTACGAACGGTACTGACACGATCAAATCTCAGAGATCTAATTCCATCATCACGAACAGTGTGGACACGATCACCTGCTTCTAAAGTCTAATTCGGTTACTACGAATGGTGCTGACACGACAAGAGAGCTAATTCTATCATCACGAACGATGTAGACACGATCATCTTTCCGAGATCTAATTCAAGTATTACGAATGGTACTGACACGATCAACTCTCAAAGATCTAATTCATTTACTACGAACAGTAATGACCCGATCAATACTCAAACAACTACCTCTCAAAACACTCCAAACATGATCGAATGCATGATTTACTGGATGGAAGAAAATCATTCTCCAAGCCCATCCCCGTCATACACCTGGATGGCATCTTCAAGCCCATCTCCAACAAAGGTCCCTACTTCAGCTAGGGCAAATTTCTTGGTATTCTAGTGTTCAATCATCTTCCACCTTCAGATACCGACTGGCGCGCAGACCACTCTACATCTTCAGGTTTAAGATAATTGAACAGGGGCAGCTGTCATACCCCAAAATTTGCCCTCACATATTTGCAAATGTCATTTTATTTCGAATAAGTGACATAACACAGTTGGTAAGAATTTGAGGTGAAAAGGTACAAGAGCGAGATGTCTCGAGTTCAAACCCCACTTTTAACATTTTTATTTTATTTTATTTGTTTCTAACCATTGTTTTGATTTTATTTATATTAAAAAAAAAACACAAAAAAGTCATTTGTTATTCTTTTTATTTTAATTTTCGTAATTAATTAAATATTTATTTTTAAATAGTCAATTTTTATTTTTTTTACATTTTTAGTCAAAAATATTCAAAAAAATCATAAAATAAAAAGATTTGAATTCTTCTCTTTTTATATTTAGGTAGAAATATTTATTGTTAGAAAAGAATCATCACAATTAGTTAAAAACAATCTTAGGCCTTAATTGAATAATATTTAATTTTTAGACCTTTAATTATTTTGATTGATTGAATAATTTTATTCTATTTTTAATTAACCTAATTGGATGCATATAAATACTAACAATATTCTCTAACAGAGGGGGACTAACCCTTATATTTTCTTCAGCATGTACACATTCACGGTGCAGGAAACTCAAAATTCACAAAGCCATCAAAACCATTCAAACTCTCTCATTTGATATGCAGTCTATTCATCACAAATCAATAAACAAATACCTCTAACTTTTAACCACCACTACACCCTCAAACAATTTCTAACCTTTGCATTTTTATCAACAAAACTCTAACACTCAAGCAATTTCTAATCTTTTGCATTTTTATTAGTATTACACTTTTGTTGTTTTGTATTGAACTTATATATTATTAACTTATGTTAGTAGTGTTGATGGTTTTCTTTCTCACACAGCAGAATTGTTCGTGAAGACCACCATCAACAAGATGGCAGCCCAGGGAATTGTATCGAAGCTTCAACAAATTCAGAGACGATTAATGGAGATTCAGGAAACTCTTCCGATCATCTTCGACGCGTGGGGGATCCGGAGTTGTGTTCATGGTCTCACGGTTTGCTCATATATTTTAAGATTCGGTTTAACGAATTCCTGCGTTATGAACATGATTTAAGCGTGCATATGTGTTTGTTATCGTGTTTGCAACGTTTTTGATTTGCTTAATTGAAGTTTTGTTGCAGATTAGCGAATCCACCATAACTAGGGTTCATGGGATTGGAATTGGGGCCATACCGTTAGAGAGCCGATTGGCCCAAATTAATGGAATTTTCGTGTCCAGGGGATTACGTATGCTTGATCTGGGTTATTTGTTTGCTATAATTGATGTTGATTTGCAGGTTTCTGAGTTGAGAGTCTACGGCCACGTGAAGAAACCGTTGCCATAGGGTGGTGTTCTAAAAAACTCCAACGAGGAAGAAGAAGCTGTATTTAACAGCAAAGTGAAAGTGTACTAGTGGAAGGAGACGCAGCCTGAAAGTCTATACACAATGGAGGGAGTTCGAATCCCGCTCCCAGCATTTATTTTGATAATTCTTTGTGGTAAGCTTTGCCTGCGGATCGTGTGCATGCCGTCTCACGCACGCTATGGTGCAACTCCTCCATCTACCATCAGATACGCACACTGATGAATCTAACGTGTCAGAGAACAGCAGACACACCATGGACTCCCAGAAGCTGACAACACAGGATCAGTCAGCTAAGTTTTTTTATAATTTTTAATTATTTCTAATTGTTTCTTATTTATTTCTTCTATTTTACTTATTTCTTTTATTTCTTTATTATTTTCACTATTTGTTTACTTTTATTTTTATAAACTTTTATTTTTATAACCAATTATAGTTATTTATTTTATCGAAAGTTCGAGTTTTCATATTTTATTCTTAATTATCTTATTATTATTATTATTATTATTTAAAATTCAATATCATTTTCAAATAAATTTTTTTATCAATTAAATAATTAGGATTACATCCAATAATTATTTAATTGATATATTGAGTCGAACTCTCGATTTTTCTCCGTAACTTTGGTATTATTCCAATTGGTGTGTTTTATTAACTAGGGTAATTCGTGCCTTGATTAGGGTTTATGAATTTTTGTCTTAGAAAGTACCTACACTAAAAATATTTCTTTTTCCTTGCCTTTTCAGGATTATCTTTCAAAAGCGCTTTGACTACGCGCCCATTCCAAAACACGAAGTTAAGTATTCTATTCAATTCAATTTAAATTCTATTTGGTTGACCTTTAAAATTAGGATCTGTTTCGCCTTCATCTTTCTTTTGCCTTGCCTTTTTCAGGGTTAGCAACATGATTCCTTCCGACCACGCGTCACACACTTCACAAAGCTAAGTATTTGATTTATTTTTAAGTATTTAATTTATTTTAAAAGCCTATTTGGCTTCCTTTTGATTTTAGGGTTTGCCCTTATATTTCTGAACTGTGCATACATTCACCCACTCTCTTCTGCCTTTGCCTTTTTAGGTTTACCTCCGAGGTTTTCCTCCGACCACTAACCATATCAGATCAAATTCAAAGCTAAGTTCTTATTCATATTTACTTTCTCCTTGACATTTTTTTATTAAGTTAAGGTTAACTCTAATTCTCACTGAATTAGCCATGCACTCACCCTCTTCTGTTTATTCTTCCTTTTCAATTTTCAGGGTTTGATGACCGCCGAAGCTACGAGTTTGGTAACCCTAAACCCTAACTCTAATATTTTCTGTTTTAATTTTTAATTATATCCCGCTGGTTTCAATTCCCCTCTCCTCCGCTGGTTACAATTTCCCTTCCCCATTATTATTATTATATTATTGTGTGGTTAGTAATCTTAGGGAGTGCAAGCCTTAAATCAAGGTAGATAAGTAATTATAAGATAATTTTCTGAATATAATCACGTGATTGTTGCACACACGCACGCTTTTTAGGTAACCCACTCTGTTGCCTGTTGCCTTGTTGCCTGTTGCCTTTGTGTTTTTGCAGAATAAGCCACGTCCCTCGAATTCGAGGATACCTCAGCCATGTTGCTTCGATAGAAAGGTCACGACCCTAATGATGTTGCCTTCGATACACAAATGACCTCGACCCTCGGATGTTGCCTACGGAAAAAGGCTGAGGTATCTTCTGGCTGCCTACAAAAATGGCTTATTCTGATCCTTGCCTTAGACTACCTGCCCTTCTATGGCATGGGACAGTCTTATGGCAAAGGATGCTTCGACGACCCTTCAACCTCCAAACGAAAGGCTTCCTGCCTTCTTATGGCAAGGATAGACCCTTTCATTCTGAAAGGCAAAAAGAGACCTATCATCTGAGTTTAAGGTAATTGCCCCTAATTGCCTTGCAATGCTCAAACCTTTTTATTATATTCTTTCTCATAATTTTTCAAAAGGGCAACGCTTATTCACAAGCTAAAGTCCCTATCTCTTTCATCTACATTTTCTAAACAAATGAGCAAGCAAAGCAATTAAGAGCCCATGGAAAACCATGGATGCAAAGGGTGCCTTACACCTTCCCTTTGCATAAATTACCCCCCGAACTTAGATTTCTTTAAAAGGTTTTTTTCTGTTTCTTTTAGCCTTTCCGATTTAGTTTGGATAAAATAAAAGTCGGTGGCGACTCTTGCTTAACCGCGACATTTCGATTCGATAAAAAGTCAGTTCACCGTATTACATTCCGCAATAAAGAACCTTGAAACTCAAGTCGGGCAATTGTCAAAGCAACTTGCCGATCAAAACAAAGGTCCTTTTCCGGCTACTACACAAGAAAATCCTCGTGAGCATTGTAAGTCAATTCTAACTCGTAGCGGTAGAAATATTGATATGGGTGTAGGAGAGATAGTTGAGGAGGAAATTGTTGAGAGTGAAAAAGATAGGGTGATTGAAGTAGAAAAAAATGTTGAGGGTGATTTAGTTGAAAATGAGAAAGAGAAAGAATTAGTGGAAAAAGAAACTCTTGAGAAGGTTGTAGAAAAAGAGAGAAAAAAATTGAGTGTGAGTGAGAAGGGAAAGAATAAGGTGGATGATTCTATACAAGTGAAGAAATTACCTTACCCTCCCGGTCCGTCAAAGAAAGAAGATGTAAAGCACTATGCTCGGTTCTTGGATATTTTTAGCAAGTTGCAAATTAATGTTCCTTTTTCCGAGGCATTAGAGCAAATGCCGATGTATGCAAAATTCATCAAAGACATCATCACTAAGAAGAGAAGATTCTTGGATCCGGAGGTAGTAACGGTGAGCTCTTGTTGTAATGCGTTAATTCAACGCACTACTCCGATAAAATCAAATGATCCTGGGCGGGTAACCTTACCGGTGTCTATTGGAAATGTTCACATAGGCAAAGGTTTGGTAGATACCGGTTCAAGCATTAATTTGATCCCATTGTCTATGGTGAGAAGATTAGGAATCAATGATTTGAAGCCGACAAGAATGACGTTATCATTAGCGGATAAATCCACAGCTCATCCTCATGGAGTTGCGGAAGACTTGCTTGTCAAGGTTGACAAATTTTGGTATCCTGTTGATTTTATTGTCATAGACATGGAAGAAGATCCTGAGATTCCATTGATCTTAGGAAGGCCTTTTATGAAGACGGCCCGAATGATGATAGATATTGATGATGGCTTAATGAAATTAAGGTACCAAGATGAAGAATTATGTCTTGATCTCTTTGAAGCCATCAAGCATCCTAGTGATGAGGATGATTGTTTTAGAATCGATGCTACCGAAAGGGCTATTATGAAAGTGGAGAATCAAATGCACTTGTCGAATCCTCTTGAGAAGACTTTAATGGAAGCTCTCGAAGTTCTCACCAAAGATCAAGAGAAGGAAATTGAAGATTGCTTGAGAAATTTAGAGGCTTGTGAGGAGATGAATCCATTTGAAACTCAAATTGAAGAGTTGAAGGATGAACCTAAAGTTGAAGAGCAAAAGGTGGAGTTGAATGTGTTACCATCTCACTTGAAATACGTGTTTCTCGGTGACAATTCTACTAAGCCGGTTATCATTAATAGTGGTTTGTCTAACAAGGAAGAGCATCGATTGAAGGAAGTGTTGACAAAGAATCAAGAAGCAATAGGATGGGTTTTATCCGACTTGAAGGGTATTAGTCCGGCCTATTGTATGCATAAGATTATGTTAGAAGATGATTTTCGGCCCGTGGCACAACCTCAAAGGCGATTGAATCCAACCATGAAAGAAGTTGTTAGAAAAGAGGTTGTGAAGTTATTAGAGGCGGGGATGATTTATCCCATCTCCGATAGCGAATGGGTGAGCCTGGTGCATGTGGTTCCTAAGAAGGGTGGATTGACAGTTGTGAGAAATGAGAAGAACGAGTTGATTCCTTCGAGAGCGGTGACCAGGTGGCGTATGTGTATTGATTATAGGAGGTTGAACCAAGCAACAAGAAAAGATCACTTTCCATTACCTTTTATGGATCAAATGTTAGAGAGGTTAGCCGGAAGAAATTTCTATTGTTTCTTAGATGGTTATTCGGGATACAATCAAATATCAGTGAATCCGGCGGACCACGAGAAAACTGCTTTTACATGTCCTTTTGGCGTTTTCGCATACCGAAGAATGCCATTTGGACTATGTAATGCTCCTGCAACATTTCAAAGGTGCATGCAAGCTATCTTCTCAGATTTGATCGAGAAAAGCATTGAGGTATTCATGGATGATTTTTCTGTGTACGGGTCGTCATTTGACTTGTGCTTGAAGAACCTTGATGTGGTGATGGAGAGATGCATTGAAACAAATTTGGTTCTCAACTGGGAGAAATGCACTTTCATGGTGACGGATGGGATTGTTCTTGGCCACAAGGTTTCTTCAAAGGGGCTTGAGGTCGATCCGGCAAAAATTGAAGTTATTGAAAAGCTTCCCCCTCCGGTGAATGTGAAAGGCATAAGGAGCTTCTTGGGACATGCTGGGTTCTATAGAAGATTCATCAAGGATTTCTCCAAGGTTGCAAAGCCTTTGAGTAATTTGCTCAACAAAGGTATGGAATTTAATTTTGATGAATCATGTCTAAAAGCTTTCCTAGAACTTAAAGCAAATTTGACCACCACACCCATAATTGTCGCTCCTAATTGGTCGCTTGAGTTTGAACTCATGTGCGATGCGAGTGACTATGCGGTTGGTGCGGTCTTAGGCCAAAGGAAGAACAAACAATTCCATGCTATACATTATGCGAGCAAAGTTTTAAATGAGGCACAGATTAACTATGCCACTACCGAAAAAGAATTGCTTGCAATTGTATTTGCATTGGAAAAGTTTCGCTCTTACCTAATTGGTTCTAAAGTGGTGTGTTACACTGATCATGCCGCAATCAAATATCTTCTCACCAAGCCTGATTCAAAACAGAGGCTTATTCGGTGGATTCTTTTGCTTCAAGAATTTGATCTTGAAGTGAAAGATAAGAAAGGTACAGAAAATTTGATTGCGGATCATTTGTCTCGGTTAGTGAATACCGAGGTGACAAACAATGAAAAAGAAGTGAGGGAAGAATTCCCCGATGAAAAACTGTACATGGTACAAGAAGTTAGACCCTGGTTCGCAGATATGGCTAATCACAAAGCATCTGGCTGGATACCGGAGGATCTAACTTGGAATCAAAGAAAAAAGTTTTTAAACGATGCTAATTTTTATGTTTGGGATGATCCTCACTTGTTTAAGTTGAGTAGTGACAATCTTTTGAGAAGATGTGTCGCGGATGAGGAGGCAAAAAGCATTTTGTGGCATTGCCACAATTCGCCTTATGGTGGTCATTTTAATGGTTTGTGTACGGCCACAAAAGTCCTTCAATCGGGATTTTGGTGGCCTACTTTGTTCAAAGATGCTTACCACCATGTTGCCTCATGCGACAGTTGTCAACGAACTGGTGGAATAGGGAAAAGAGAGGAAATGCCCCTCCAAAGTATTGTAGAAGTAGAAGTATTTGATTGTTGGGGCATTGATTTTGTTGGACCATTCCCTTCCTCAATGTCAAATGAATACATCTTGGTAGCTGTGGATTACGTGTCTAAGTGGGTGGAAGCGATTGCTTCACCCAAAGCGGATGGTAAGACCGTGATAAAGTTTTTGAAGAAAAATATATTTTCGCGGTTTGGCTCGCCAAGAGTGATAATTAGTGATGGTGGATCTCATTTCTGTAATGCTCCGCTTGAAAAAGTGTTGGAGCAATATGGAGTAAAGCACAAGGTAGCTACTCCATATCATCCACAAACTAATGGGCAAGTTGAGAGGACCAATAGAGAGATTAAGAGAATTCTTGAGAAAACTGTGTCTAGCTCTAGGAAGGATTGGTCAATGAAGTTAGATGAAACCTTGTGGGCGTATCGGACCGCTTTCAAAGCACCGATCGGTCTTACACCATTCCAAATGGTGTATGGTAAAAGTTGCCACCTTCCCGTAGAACTAGAACATAAGGCATATTGGGCCTTGAAGCTTTTGAATTTTGACCACAAGTTGTGTGGAGAGAGAAGAAAAATCCAATTAAATGAGTTGGAAGAGATGAGATTGCATGCCTATAAGTCTAATTCAATTTACAAAGAAAAAACCAAATTCTATCATGATAGTAAGGTTAGAATGAAGGACTTTAAGGTAGGGCAATTAGTTTTACTCTTCAATTCCCGGTTAAGACTTTTTCCGGGAAAGTTGAAATCTAAATAGTCCGGACCGTTTTTGGTCAAAGAAGTGAGAAGCCAAGGGGCTATTGTGATAGAGGACCAAAAATCAAACCAAGAGTGGGTAGTAAATGGTCAGAGGTTGAAGGTTTATCGAGGAAGCGATTTTAATCGTGAAACTTGCGTTTTATCGTTTGGCGATCCTTGATTGCCTTTGACCGTCGAGCTGACCGACGTTAAACAAAGCGCTCTTGGGAGGCACCCCAAGTTGTATATATTCACTTGTATTTGTGTTCTTTGTGCAGGTGGGATTTTTGAGTTGTCGTCGAGCCAGAAACGATCTACCGGCATTTTTGGGCGTGCTGAAACAATGCAGTTTTTCTGCTGTTTCTGGTGTAGCGCGCGCCGCACCCATATGCGCGCGTCGCGCGCTGGGTGAATTCAAGAACCCCTTCCTGGCAGAGATGAGGGCGCGTCGCGCCAATTCTGCGCGCGTCGCGCGCTGTGTATATTTTTGAAAAAAAAATAATTTTGATTTGGGCCCACCCATGCTGGGCCCGACCCGGTTTCGTTGGCAGAAGAGTTAGTAGGGTTTTTGGAGGTCTTTGCCTCCATTCAAACCCTTTTTCCTCTTTGTGTCAAGAAAGTTCAACCAAAACACCACCTTGTTCTTGCATTATACTGCATTCTCTCACTATTTTCGTTGCTTTATTGTCATCATCATCAAAGGTATGTTCTCTCTTCCCTTCTATTTCCATTAGTTTAAGTTTTAGAAGTTTAGGTTTTTAGATTTAGGAATTTTTGATAGATTTTGAAAAACTAGGGTAGAAGACATCCTTTTGTTGTATCTTTAGCCTGCTGGAACCCTTAGAGGGGAGGAGAAGCAAGTTCTTCTTTTCTGTTTTGCAGAAAAATGAAGTTTTATTCTGGGTTTCGCAGAGCGCGCGTCGCGCCCTGTACAGCGCGCGTCGCGCCCTGGGTTCATTTTTGAAATTTTTTTTTTATGTTGTTTGGGGTGTAGATAGGGTCTGTTTGATGATTGATGATGACTGTGGCTTGAATTGTGCTGTTAATTTTGAGCATATGCTAACTTTGTTTCAATTTTGTGTGTTTTGGTTTGATTTGAATTTGTGCAGGAATGGCACCCTTTTTGAAGAGAAAGAAGACTGGTTCTGGTGAGGGATCTTCCTCACAAGCTGGCAGGTTTGATCGGACGAAGTTTCTAGGTCCGGAGCAAGAGGCGAGGTACCATGAGCTTGAAAGCCGAGTTGTGTGGAGTGAGCGCACTGTGGTTCCTATTGACCACGGCCTTTTCCAAAGGGCGTGGACTGCTTTGTCTGAAACATTCTGGGACAAGTTGTTCGCTCCACCAAAATTCTATCAGGTGGAGATTGTCAGAGAATTCTACGCAAACGCCTTGCCTCCGAGCGGTTGGTCAGGTACTGAAGCTTACCCGTTTAAAACATGGGTGAGAGGTAAGGCCATTGATTTTAGCAAAGAGGCTATTTTTGATTTTCTGGATAACCCTCTTGCTTTGGTAGAAGAATGCCAGTACCATCCCAGGTTGAATAGAGGAAACTGGGACGTGGAGAGTATTAGGGAGAGGATTTGCAGGACTGATTTCACCTATACTCTGACTAAAGCTGGGCTGCCAAAGACTTTTACTCGTAGTCAGTTGACGGAGGAGGCTCAGTTGGTGACTTCGGTGGTCCTTTACAACATTAGGCCACGGAGTCACACTTCCTCCCTCACCATTGACACGGCAGGTTTGGTTCAGGGTATTTTGAAAGGTGATAACATTGATGTGTCCAGGATTGTGGCGAACGAGCTGAAAAGAGTCGCCCTGAATGGGACTCTTCATGGAGATGGGGTGAAATGTAGGTTGATTTTTCCTGGTTTAATAATGGGTTTGTGCAGGAAGGCTGATGTCCGGTTTCCACCTGGTGGTAGGATTCCCATGGATGGTGTTATAGATGATATTTTTGCTAACAGGTACTGTTTGCCTGGAGGTCGTCCTTTTGGTGTTGCTGCTGGTGCATCTGACCTTCCCGATGCTTCTCAAGCTGTTCCGGTTGCTGCTGCACCGCCTGCTGGTCCACAGTATGGTGATGCAAGTGATTGGAACTATCAGATGCATATGGCGCATCAGAGAGCGTTTATGTTTTTGCAGGATTCTATCCGGCAGCTTTCTCTGCAGCAGCCTGTTGGTACCCGGGATGATCTATCTGCTTATGCTTCATGGCCTGAGGGCAGGCCAGATCCTGAGGAGGGGATGGCTGATGATGAAGAGGTTACTTCCGATGAGGAGTAGTTTTTCTGCTTTATTTTTACTGTTTTATTTTTATTGTTTTTAGTTTTATGTTAGAACAATGTTTTAGTTACTTTGTTTTTAATGTTTATAATTTTGTTCCATCCTTTTGGATGAGGTACTTTGAAAGGCTAAGTTTACGCCTTTGGATAATTAACACCGTTTGGTGTGGTTTTTATTTTATATAAGTTCAGTTTATTTTATTTTTGCATTTATTTATTTTTAAGTAGTTTATTTTAGTTTAGTGTTTATATTTTAGAAATAATGGTTTGATAAGTTGTCCTGATGATTAATTAGCTGGAACACGAATTTTTGTTGCCACGATGAATTTGGATGATGCAACACAATTTGAGTGGTGATGATATAAGTTGAAAACTGTACGCGCAAGGTACATCCTTTATCGTTTTATTTATCAAGTACCTTTGATTGTGATGCTTTTAATTGTACAAATTAGGTGTCATTAATTTCTGTGGATAAAATTAGTTCAATTGTGAATCACTTTAGCCTAGCTGTAGTTGTGAGGAGACTTTCCACTGTGTATATATATAAATTGTGCTGGATACCAGCAATGTGCGTTTTAACTCGTTTTTATTATGATTAATCTTGCATTGTTATTAAATTGTGTTAAGCATGAAAGTGATCAAGGCGTTTTGTTCTGCACTATGAGAAAAACTTCCAATCCAAATGTAACCTACCCGGTGAGTGTGTGAGTATTTGCTAACCACTTTGAGCCGTTTTCCAAGATTCTTATCGGTTAAGCTTATGTTGTATATAGATCTCTATACCGATTTTTGATAGAATCTTGATGACTTTCTTTTCTTTCTACCTTGAACTGTTGCCATTTGATATGGTAAGGATTGATTCCTTTTTGCCTTAGAATAGGGAGCATTCTTAGTGATGTCTTGGTAATATACAAGTTGGGGAGAATGAAATAAAGGTGTACATTGGTGAGGATAAATCAAAAGATAGTGCTCAAGGGGTATATATTTATGTTTATAATAAAGAAAAGACCAAGAGTAGAAAAAAAAATATATATATATATATATATGAAAAAAAAAAAGGAAAAAGAAAGAAAGAAAAAAGTTGTGACCCTTGAGCAAGTAATGAATAATGTGGTAAACTTGGTTGTTTAGGTTGTGATAATTGAATTTGAATGCTCTCTTAGGTTTTGACACTTTCGATTCAATGGCCGTGAGATATGAGACACTTCCTTGTTAACCAAGCCAAGCTACAACCCGAAAGTCCTTAGTGATTCATGCTTATATACTTTTTATATGTCTTGTGCTTAGATGAGTTTATAATTAATTCGGTATGTTTGCGTCATTGTATGGTGAGTGTTAGGATCCTCCATTTTTGTTCTCTCAGTAGAGAAATACGTAGGTGTGATTCATTCTTGAACTTCTTTTGTTTTGTGGAATTTCTGACATAGAATTTGTATATAGGATTAGCATTGTTATCATGGTACTTTGATGAAAACTGGTAAGGATTGATCTTTGTGTACTTTTGGAATTTGAACCATTCAATTGTTCTTGTTTCTACCTTGTTGTTTCATTTGTGATATTTTGTGTTCCCGGTAATTTATCATTGTTTTGTTTGAGGACAAACAAGAGTTTAAGTTGGGGAGAGTTGTTAGGTGCCAAAATGTGTTTATATTTAGTTTAATTAATGGCACCTTTCGACCGTTTTTATCGGATATTCGTACAATTCCCTGAAGTTTTAGATAATTATTTATAGTTTATAATATTAAGCTTTCATTTTATGTTAATACTGTGTTTTAGTTATGATTTTGTAGGTTTTAGCCAATTTTGGGGAAGTTTGGAGCTTGTTTTGAGCTTGACAAGAGAGTGCCTGGCAGAAGTTAGCGCGCGTCGCGCGGAGATGTGGGCGCGTCGCGCCCTGGGCAAGATATTTTGGAGCTTCGAAGCAGAGAGTTGCGCGCGTCACGCGCATGGGCGGTTTAAATTTCTTAAGTGTAATGGCGCGAAGCGCGCTGGAGGGCGCGACGCGCCCTGGACAGAAAATGGTTTTACTATATAAAGAGTAATTCTGATTTTTGGAAGGTGGACATTTTTCTTAAGAGCTCATAAACCCTAATCACTGTAGCAAACTAAGAATTGAAGATTGGAAGCCTTGATCGTCGATTAATCGCCTTTGATGCTTGTTGATCTTCATCCTTTACTTCTTGAGCAAGCTACCATTCTCATGGATAGCTAAACCCCTTTTGTATCAAGATAAGATGTAATCTTCCTAGCTTTTTGTATGTTTTTCTTGTGAATATATGTGTATGAACAAGTGATGATCAATATAGATGGTTTAGTTTGTTTATTAAAGCTTTTTCTTTGGTATAAGTGTTTGAGACATCAATATTTGTATCTAGATCTAACTTTATCATCTATCAAACTATAAATTGCAGACATGGATTTAGCGTTTGATGTTTACTTAGTATCGGTTTTAAAACGTTTTTTGTATTGTTTAAAGGATGGAGAAATCGTCGGTTAAACAATACGGTAAATCTAACTATATCATTGCGGACACAGATGATATAGGCGTCGATACGTAATTATGTTGATCGTTACCATGTTCATATACGTATATTTATAAGGAGACATACAAATTTAGGTCGATGAAATCGAATCTTGATACATTTTCTTTAACTTAGAACTTTCATTAATTTACTCTTTGCTACTAAAAGAATTGAATGATCTTTTGCAAACCTAAAACTAAAGTAACATTAACTCAAGACAAAATAGGCTATAGAACGGCGGTGATATCGCAATAATCCCTGTGGATACGATAATAACGAAAAGTACACCACAATACTCTTTCAACAGTAAGTTGCGTTAGTAACTTATGAGTTACTCTCCTACTTTCACAAGACTCTAGTGAGTCAGATAGACACGATCAGGTGAGTTTCACACACCCTCTCTTTCACAACTATGAAGCTTCAAGTTTCTTTTTCAGATACACGTATCATATAAGCACTTTACTAGAAACTTGAATATTCTATTGATGAGGTTTGATATATTTTTCAAGTTAATTAATCACCGTCATTATAGATTTGGAAGAATAAACCACTAGGGAACCTTGAAACAGAAGTCTTCACTTTAGTTTCATTTGACCATAGTGTTAACTTCAAAGAGATGACTTGATCTTAAAAAATATCTTCAAACGGATAACTTGATAAGGACTTCATTGGATATCGTTTGATATAAGGTGGTGTAATCATCAAAACCAAACACCCAATCAGTTTATTGCACCTTTTCTATCAACAAACATCACCACCTTGAATAACCTTTATAGTATTTGCATCACCACCTTTGATTGCACCTTTTCTCTCATCATATGTCTTAAACAACCCCTTTATAGAAACTAAATTTGTTTCATAGCGGAAAGACATTTATGTAAGAATATTTAGGTCCCCTAACTTGTGTTAGGTCCTTGGGGTTTAGTATTAGGACCTTTAGGAATTCATGTCATAAGACCACTAAGGATTACATTCCTAATGTGACATATAGGCCTAATATGACCCTTTTCACTACAATAATGCGAAACAACTATGAGATAATTACTTTTCCCATTATTTCTAATGAAATAGACATTTTTCTTAAAAGTATTTCTAAAACTTTGTTATTTCGAGAGATGTGTTACTTGTCCTTTTAAAATTTTAATTTTAAGTTTTAAACTAGGACAAACATCACATTCAACTATGTCTATCTTTTTTTAAAGTGTTGAAATATGCAACTAATCATTAACAAGAGATGTGTGTTCCTCCTTCAAGGATTCTAAAACACTTTTAATTTTTAAGATTACTTCCTCAAGTTTAAAAAAAAAAAACTTTTTAGAGGGAATATCTTAAATGCACTTAATCCTTCAACATGCATTTATTTAAAATCATTGGATAACTCTTTATACAATGATTTAAAATGTAAGGCTGAATCACTTACCTCTAAATCTTTTTCCTTATGACGTGCCATTAAGTACAGATGAGCCAATTCATTTTCATATGAACTTGAGTGGAATGAGGAAGATGATTCTTCTTCTTCCCATGTAATGTAGGTTGTACGACCCTTGGCTTTATGTCCCTTCATCTTGTAGAATGATTGCTTGTTTTTATACTTATTTAAACTTTGACAATTAGTCTTCTAGTGTTCGAGTTCACTACATTCACAACATGTCACTTGTCTTTGCTCCTTCTTCTTATCTTCCAATTTCTTTGTTCGGTTAGATTTTTTGAAATTTACTAAAGTTTTTAACCGAGTGCTTTAGATTGTTTCTTCTTCTTTCGAAGAATCTTATAGGTATTATCTTCATCTTCCGCTACCTTAGCCTTGGAAGTGGAGGTCTTCAAGGAGATTCTTCTCGATTCCTCCTTAACAGTTTCTTTCTTTTTTACATTTGCTTTATTTGTTTCAAGTCTCTTTAACTCTTGTGTTCATGCTCGGCAAGCTTTCCAAATATAGTGGATACGTCTAGAGTTTTCAAATCATTGGACTCTTTTATAAAAGCTGCTTTTGATTGTCATTTCCTGCACATAGATCTTAACACTTTGTTAGCACAATCCTTGTTATTAGATAGAGTCTTTCCTAAATTTTCTAACTTGAATATTATGGGAACAAATCGCATATACATGGAAGTCCTTATTTCACCGGGTTCTATACGGAAAAGCACGTATTCCTCGATTACTCTGTTAGTTTTAAATTGTTTGACATCTTCAGTTCCCTCGTTGTGGACTTAAAGAGTGTATCACATTGAATAGTAATTTTACCATGCAAAATCGAGAAATACACTTTAGCACACAAGGTAGAAATTAGTATATTTCTAACTTTCAAAGTATAAGAGGCTTTCTTAATCTCTTCATCATTTAAGTATTTGGGAATCATTAATTTCAATGTCATCGACGATACTTTTTGCCATAGAATGACCATCCTCAATAGCAACTCAACGCATTTTATCTAATGGCAGGAAAAACATGCACCCTTTCTAAGATGCTTAATTTTCTCCCTTGAATATTAGTGTTCTATTATACACCCTTTCAGAAAATAAATACTTTTTAAAAAGGTTTTCAAAATCAAAATTTTAAAATTGTGCGATCTCTAAAAGCAATTAGTTGAACATTTCCTATTACCATAAGTTTAATATCATTATGTAAATTCAATATATGTTTTTTAAAAAAAGTTTTAACAGATATATACTTTATTTGATTGTTACAAAAAAGATATACAACGAACCTAGTTAACTAACAAGGTGGAATGGTCATGATCAGTTTTATGAAAGTTTCTTATCGACCATTTTGATTAGCATGAAAAAGGTAATTAAAGAGGTGTCAAAATCATTATATAAATTAAATCTTAACGATTAATTCAAATTGCTTGTAATTATAGCATCAAGAAAATTACTTCTAAACCGTTGGCCTTTATTTTCTGTTTTTCAATTCCACGCAGATGGCAAGTCAAATAAAACATATTTGAGACTATATATATTATTATTCTAATGTGTTTCTTAACTGATTGATATTTCATACCCCACGAAATCAAATTCCTTTTTTATGATCAAACTATTAAAACATATCAAAAGCTTAATCAATTGATTAAACTACCACCAAGATTATTATCAAACTAATTGCATAGAAAACAAGATGATCTGTCTAAATTAATGGACCATTACTTAGCTTAGTAAGTTTTAATTAAAAATGAAACTAACCAAGTTGAGGTAGCCACTCAATTTTGAAAATGACTACAAACATTCAACTTGATAAGATTGATGAAATTCAATTTCTTAAACAACCATTAGAGACATAAATGAAAAGACTAATAACTTAATTAGTTCCTCCAACTATAGAATCTTAATTTAATTTATAGTCAATATAATCATATATAGTATATTAATTACTCCATTTTGCAGTTATGATTCAACATATATAGCAAAAGAATAATATTTTTTATTAAAGGAACCATAAAAATTAAGATAAGAACAAGAGAGAATTATAATAGACCGTTAAAATGATGGTACAAGCTAGCTACCATGTGATGAAGAAGCAGAAATAGAAAGATTTGAAATAGCTTTCAAATAATGTGAATGCAAAGATGTATAGCCAAATTAATTCTATTTTCTTTCAAATGTCTTTGTATGAAAACCATAATATACCTTTTTATCTTACTTTTCCACGTAACCTAAGCAACACTCCATTTTCATAATTTGACATTAACATGCACCAAAATTCTCAACTAACTACTTTGACTCTTCCAATCTGATTAACTATATTTTGTATAGTATACACATGTATTTACCATATAGTCATTTATTTATTTCTATGTATAAGAGATATATACTATAGATGTATATGTTTATGTAGCTTAACTTTCCTCATGTACCTTTTTTTGTCATTATACATAAATGTATTCTGTTGGAAATGATTCTATCTTCATTTAATATTGAATACTCCAAATTGGTATTATTTCCTCACATTGGACTTTCCACAAACAGAAGAAGGAAGTGTAAGAGAAAAAAAAAATTCGCATGTTCCACTTTTCTTTTTTTATCTTTATTTCGGTAACTGAACCTGTTGAGTCTTATAATTGGACACTCTTTCGTATGTAAATGATAATTTTTTTTTCTAAAAAAAAGTATTTTTTTAATTCAAAGAATCTTGTAAATCAACAAATAAAAAGGACAAGCAAGAAGAGGGAGAGCCAAATTTATTGAGAGATGGAACAAGAAAGAGCAACTGAATCCCAAAGTAAAGTGTCAGTGGATGATAGTACAACAAATGTCGACTTGTCGGTATATTAGTTGCCTTCCCGATAAATATGTGAGATGAAAAATAGCATATTCTTAATCTTATCTTTACAATTCAACCACTTCATACGGATATTCCAAGGCACGATGAGAGGGTTTTGCAAAGCTAGAATAACAAGAGAGCAATCAGTTTCCAACTAAATCTTAGACCAAGCGAATTGATCGCAATGTCAATGGCCTTAATTACTCCCAGAAGCTTAGCATGGAAAGAAGAATTACAATCCACCCGCTCAGCAATACACGAAATCTCTGTTATTGTCTCTGAAAAGACCCCCCACAAGAAGCCAATTGAGAAAATAATGAGTCATTCATGTTACACTTAATCCAATCGCCAAGAGGAGGTCGCCAAATAATCTCAATGATCTTGATTTCTTTAGGAGGATGGATAAGGATGTTGAAATTCTTAATGATGATGAAATCCAAAATAGACGAATTTGAGGCTTTGTTAGTGATGTTTCCTATGAAGGAAACCTCAGCATGAGTGGGGTTTAGAGCTTTCTTCTATTGCAAGCAACAATTGAAGAATCTAGCATGATTCCTGTTATACCATATAATGTTGATGATGGCATCAATGGTTGTTTGGATGAGAACCTTGCATTGATTATTCCATCTTTTTTTCACAAGGGTTCAAGATCTCAACAATATTGGTTGTCGCAGAAGCTGTAATGAGGATGAAAAACCAATGTCAAATCTTAGAAGCAAACGGAAAGAGGAAGAAGAGATGCTCCATAGATTCTTAGTCCTTCGAACATAAGTTGCACACTGAATGGACATTGCAACCCTTTAGCCATAAATTTCATCAGTGGGCATTTTATGGTGATAGTGTCTCCAAACCATGCATGGCTTGGAAGAATGGATGTCTGTTTTCCATATATGCTTTCCCCAAGGAAGCATATGAGAGTTACCAGCTTTGAAATCATATACCTCTTTCATGGTCATATTTCTTGAAGTTGAGTGGATACATGCCTTAGAATCCTCTATCGGGTCCATAGGCAAGGTGACCTGACTAGCTAGAAAGGGAATGTTGGGAACTAGGGCCAAAATTTCTTTGGAGAAAATTCGAACACCATTATGCAGGAAATTATAAATAGATGCTCTAAGGTTGAAAAAGGAGAGATTTTGAATGTTGGAAATGAGGGGAGGCCCACGCCAAGGTTCCATCCAAAAATTAGTGATGTTTCCATTATCAATTATGACAATTATATTGGAGGAGACATAATCTCACTCACAATTTATGTTGCTCAATATATATAGAAGAGGGGATGTGATGGTGTATATGAACTCCACTTCTAAGAACCATAGTCTTAAGCACCATAGCCCAATCTTCATCAGAATTAAACATTTTCCAACAACGCTTTATGTTAGAGGCTTCATTGACAACTAATAGAGATTTCAGGGCCAGGTCACCTTGTTCAAAATGTTTACAAACTCTAATTCATGCCACAATGATAAACTTTGTCTAAATAATGTCACCAACCCAAATGAAAATTTTAAAACATCTTTCCTAGCCCTTTATCAAGGAAATTGGTCAGGAGTAGACAGAGAAGCTATAAACAAGCATATGCATGATGGTGGATTTTATCAATTAGACTCTACCTACATAACTGATTAAAAGAACTTTCCAAGAGACAAGCCTAGACCTGATTTTATCCATAATGGGTCTGGGGAACCTAGATCTAGGCTTACCCTTAAAAAAAGGGACTCCAAGGTAATTAAAAGGAAGAGATCATGTCTTAAATCCTAGGAGATTGGAAATTTGTTGGATTCTAAAATCCGAAATTGAGCCTACATAGATAGTGGATTTAGAGAGGTTCAGCCAATGGCTAGATGTACTTGCATATCTAGTAAAAATGATTAGTAAAGTAGCAATAGGACCCTTGTCACCATTGTAGAAAACCATCACATTATCTACACATCGACAATGTCAAAGGACCTCAAAGCCTCTAGGACCCTGAATAAACGTGAGCTTCTTGACCTGCAGCATATGAGAGATACTTCTACTTAACACCTATTCTGCAATGCTAAAAAGAAAAAGGGGAGAGGTTCCCCTTTCCCCATCCCCTCTCCGACAAGCAAAGAAACCATAAAGCTTGCCATTCAAGGAGATGGGGACTTTTGCTGAGTTGAGGATATACCAAATTCAATTACAAAACTTGTCATTAAATCCAAGTTTCTTCAACACCTGCAAAAGAAATAACCAATCAAGAGAATCAAATACTTTAGAGATATACACATTCAAAGAAATGTTACCTCCAAAAACTTTATTGTGCATCAATTTAATTGCCTCATAAATGAGACCATTGAAGCCCTTTATACACCTTCCCCGCATAATACCTCTTTGTTTCTTAGAGATGATGTTGGACATAATATTTGTTAATCTATCAATAATGACATTGGATATGATTTTGAATTTTAATTTTTCCAAGGATTTAGGTCTAAACATTTCCACTGAGTCAGCATCGTCAGTCTTAGGCAAAATGATCAGAGTATTAGAGTTGTAGTCTGGCAAAATCCAAGAGGTATTAAAGAATTGCAGGACTGGGTCAACCACATCTTGATGAATGATATCCCCATAATGTTGGAAGAAGAATGATCCAAAATCATCAAGGCTAGGAGCATCCTCTTTATTGAGATTAAAGACAACTTCCTTGATCTCTAAGACATTAAGAATTTTGTAAAGCATTAAATTGATTTCATCATTCATGATATGAGGGATTCTTTCTTCAACAAGGTCTTAATCTATCCCAACAACATTGGACTTGGATATCAAATAATGGAAATAATTTGCAACATGGTTCCCAAGCAACTTTTGATCATGATGAAGCTCCCCATTAATTTTAAGTGAAGTGATAAGCTTTGTAGTGTTTTTTATTTTTCCCTTCCTATGGAAAAAACCTAGTATTCCTATCTCCCTCCAATTTCCATTTCACTGTTTCCTTTTCTTGCCATAAAAGGTTCCCTTTATATAATACATCCTAAAAAATGCACAAACAATCCTTCCCCTACTTTCGCAACCATCAGAGTAACCTTCTATCTAGATCCTGTGATGAACCTACTCTAACATAGCCTTAACCTCACTAACCATCTTATGCATATTACTAGTGCACCTTTGGTTCCAAGTTTTGAGATTACATTTCAGAATCTTGAGCTTTTCAGTTAAGAAATACATTGGGCAAACTGGAATCCTAATATTCCAAATTGTTTTGATGACCTACGAACAATTATGGTTTGCAGACCACATTTGAAGAAACGTGAATTGAGATGAGAAACTATTTGTAGAGAAGTGAAACTCGAGCTTGAGACGATAGTGATCAGATCTTATCTTAGACAGAGTATGACAAGTAGCTGAGTGCACTTAGTTATCCAATCCATGTTACAGACACTTCTATCCAACCATTTAAGAGTGTGTGAAATTCCAAGTCTTCCATTAGACCACGTGAATTCATAGCCAATAGTTGGAAGATGACGAAATTCATTAGAGTTAGTTCAGGTTTAAAAATTCTGTATGGGCAACCTAGAAATAGGGGAAAGAACCTTTGTGCTCATGAGCACTTAACACTACGTTGAAATCACCAATAAGACACCAAGGAACTTTGTGGTCAGTTAGATACTTTGAAAACTTCTCCCATAAGGATCTTCTTTTGATGTAACTAGTAGAAGCATAAATAGAAATCATCCCAAAGACATGTTTATCAACAGTAAAAGTGAATGCCACAAATTGATCACCAATTTCTAAAACCACAAGGTTAAAGGAACACTTGCAAAAACACAAAATATTAGGGGTAGCATTATTCCTATAGTTAAAGGAAAATAGGTTCAACCCAAGCCTTAAGAACCAAGCTTGAGGAAATCTATTAAAGCTCATCCAGGGTTAAAAATGAACAGAAAGTCAAGATTATTTCTCAGAATAAGTCTTTTATGAGCTAAATTATTTGGGAGACTGGCAAGACCCCTAGAATTTCAATAGATTCAAATCACTACAAAGGATTGGATTGACCAACCTTAGACCTGGTTATGTAACTATTCCTGGATTTCAAATTTTTCTTCTTGTTTTTAGCCCTTACCAGGGTAAAACCTGAAGCAGTTTGAGGGTGAGGGTTATTAGTTCGATGGTTTTGCGGTTAGAATTAATTTTGCAAAAATATGGTTCTTAACTGATGTTGAGAAAGATGTTGTAACATCTGGACCAACTGTCAAGAAAGGTTCTGATGTCATGAGTTTTTACAAATGTTGTGGTAGATGTTGTGACATGTCATACCAGAACATCATGATAGTTTAGAATGATTTCAATCCTTGAAGATTTGATTGAAAAATATGAGATTCTGGAAGAATCAGACACTCATACAGGTGCAATCAATCAAAGAGTTTTTAGGACAAATGCATATTTGATTTGGTTTTAGAAAAAGGATCATTGAGACTTTTTTAGGAAACTAAGATTTGATTTGATTTGTTCCTATTTTCTGTGAAGATCTTGCAGTTGATTGAAAAAGGAGAAGATTTGATTTGATTCAGAAATCCAAGCCCATACTGCAAAAGTCTATAATTAAGGACTCGCTAAACCTAGTATAGTAAGCATTCACAAATAGAAACCATGAGAGCAATAAGGGTTTAGGTTTTGAGAGGATTTCAAGCTTTTCATGTGTTTTTGTTTGTATGTCACTCATGTATCTTCTGATACATTGAGGTAGACTGATTGTTCTCACTCTTGAAGCTTTTAAGCAAAAGAGTTGAGTATTGTTCTTGATTGGAGCTTTTAGGAAAGATCAAGTATTGTGTATTTAAAAGTGTAATCTTTTTATTTGGTTCTTCTGGTCATAAGGTTTGTGACTGTGTTTATCACTACGGTGATTGGGAATTAGATGGGATTTCTCATATCTAGTTGGTGATTTCTAGGTAGAATGCACGGGGTGTTGACTAGGAGAAAACTTATAAACTCAGACTATTAAGGCTTTTAACTAATACTATTATAGTGGATTTCCTTCTTGGCTTGGTAGTGTAACACCCTTCTAAAACCCGCGGAATTTATGACATAAATCAGAGTAAATATAACATGCATATAAATTCAAGGGTGTCACATTTATTGAAATACAAAGAAACAAAAAAAACGACATAATGCATCTGGTTATGTTCATAACACACGTGTAATATCATGCTTCATATGCACATCACAGCGAAATAATAAAGCGATACCAAATGAATCTCTTATAATATAATCATGCATAAGAGTATTAGGCATTACGGACGTCTCACATAATCTAACATAATCAAAATGTAAAAAGAGTACTACAATATTTCTCACAACAACAATAACATGAAAATCAAACATAGACCCCTAATATGTTACATAACCAGAGCATGAGTTTCCTCTACCTAAGAAAACGATAAAACAAAAGAAAAACTCCTCGATTATATCCTCGTAAGAACACGAGCACCTTTATTCTTCGTCACCTGAGTGATGTTGTACAAAACATCATTTCAACATAAGGGTGAGAATTCATATCATTATGGAAATATATAATAATAAGCATTGTATATCAAGTTATACAACCAATGAATTCATCACACTTCCAATAATATGTATTAAACACTTTATAAATACACATAACATGTTTTGCATACACAACATGGCTTAAAAGATACAAGATATCAAGTAATCCAACCACAATTATCAACAAATTACCAATTTACACAATTAGCATACAAGCACACCAAATGAAATTCACATAGACACATGTGACTTCAATACGACTTAATGAAAATGCATGTCGTACCATGTTACCCTTAGAAGATTTACCGCGTCTCTCATCTCCAGACAAATAACCACCAAAATAAGTCAGTCCTCTAGACTTCAAATTCATCTCCACGATTTGGGACAAGTTAATAGCTCCCACGAAACTACCGAACATTACCTCTTTTTCACCTGATAAATGAATGCATGTACAAATATCGACCACCATATGAAATTAAGAACATCTCCCAATCATAATTATACAAGCATATATCTCACCAATTTATCACATATGAATTCACCACACATTTGCACGAACATACATAGTTTTCAGGTTATCAATCACACATGAAAACATCATCACAATACTCACCAAATCCACACATCACCAAAAACAAATAGCAAACATATATCAACAATGTTATTCTTCAATAATCACAATTCATAACATACATACATGGAAAATTCAATTATCATGTTATCATAAAGAATTGATTCAAAAGCCAGCCAAACGATTCCATAAAATTCCAGAAAATTCACCTTAATTTATGATAAATCATAAGCATACAAAGATCTAACTGAATTTCACAAAATATAAAAATTTTCATTACAGACGGCGCTAAGCGTGATGGACCGTGCTAAGCCCACTTACGATTCTGCAGAAAAATTCTGCTACGGACAGCATTTTGTCCAACACAAATTCTTCACCAAAAACCATCCAAAACATCAATTAAATCATGGAAATGATGTATTCTAACATCTACATAACATATAGAATCATTTAGCATCATAAAAACAAGATTTCATGACATTGATTTCATCACCCCATTTCAAATCCTAACATTTCAAATCTATGAAAATGATGAACAAATCCTAGTTTCATGCTACTACCCTTGCATAATCATTATAGAAACCCATACTTTCAATAAACTCCCACCCTTACCTTAGGTTTTGAGCTTCTAGGGTTGCCTCCTCTTCTCTCTTTATCTTCGCTTATCTTTCTCTCTTTTTCCTCTTTTCCTTATTATCTTTCTATTCTCTCTTATTTTGTGAAAACCTCACAAACATAATATTATCTAAATAGGCTTACTCATTAACACCTTACTACTTCTCATTCTAACCAACAATAGGCCCAATTAACCATTTTCTCATTTTCACACTTACTAACCAAAAACAAATATATCACAAGACACATATTTAATCAATTACCATACAACATCATAATTAATAAAACAAACCAATAATAAAATAATAAATACTAAACACCGGAGGTTACAGACTTACAGGTATCCCCTAGATTGGGTGAGTTACACTGAATTAGGTTAACAATTACTTATGTTATTTATCATTCTGCAGTTTATTTCAGTTTTGATATATTTGTGTTATTAGTCAGGAGATGTCATAACACATTTTGATAACATATTTTCTGATCTGTCCTTTCGACAGATCCCCCGGACTTGTCAACCATCATTTCCTTGAAAATCACCATTTCTTTCTCCATGTTTTTAGATTTCCCACTTACTTTTTGCTGATTCATTACATGCTTTCACTGACAAAGAAGTATCATTTTTTTTCTTCCTTATTCGCTTCGTCCCATGCACCTTTTTCCTCATATGAGCTCACTATTTCCCCGCCATTGAATTCTCCTGTCTTGGCTTTAGTTGGAACATTTATTCTCTTTAGTCCCTGCATTTCCTTAACTAGTTTAACCCTATAAACATTATTATTAATCTCGATGTTGAATGTTTCGTTTAACACCAAGAAATACTTTGTCTCTAGTAATATCCTTGCGACATCTATCTTCGTCTGCAAACACATTTCATCATCTGAGCAAACATCTACAATAACTAGAGAAGTTATAAATTCAAAGAATTTTAGTGACCATGCATGGTGTGGGATTCCATAGCATCTCAGCCACGTTAGTCTTTCGTTATCTACATCCCCAAGAGACCAAGGTCAGATTTCTGGAAACCATTACCCTAACCAGTCACGTGCTTCTGTCACTAGCGCTTTCAGCTCCCCTTCTTCCTCCTCATCCTATAAGCATATATTCGCTCATAATGTAGTAATCTTCATCATGAAATAACATTTCTTATAGAATGCGTCCCGAATGTTGTATGTCATTCCAACATTTTCAACTACGCCTACATATGCCTTATGAAATCTTTTTAAATATTATTCTTCCATATTAAATTGAAGATGAGCAAATACTAGTTTATTTCATTTTTCTTTTGGCCCTAATCCATCTTTCTTATGCCCCTCTGGTTTTGTTAAATGGAATCCCTTGTCACGAACATCTTGAGCATTAAACTTCTGATTTCCTTTTGTATATGACTGTTGGAATCTCCTTTCATTTCTTTGATATAGATGTTGGCCATCGTTATATTTTTCTTGTTCAAACATTTGACCTCCAAATTGTTGCCTTTAATAAACCTGTTTCTCTCATCTTCCTCTTTGGAACCGTGGGATATTAACATAAATCTTGCTTCTATTGATGAAAATGTTGTTGAGTTTCATAGCAAACATTCTTTCATCTTCAACGTTCCTGAATCTCACAAGCCCGTATCTTTTACCTCTCTTATCCCTCTTGGGGGGATCACCGTCTCGCCTATTACTCTAAAATCTTTTAAGATATTAAATATTTTCTTAGCTCCATGTGAATCTAGAAATTCGGCGAAGAAGAAATTAAAAATACATTCGTCATATCTTTTTCCTTTTCCGTATTGAATCCCATCTTAACCCTTGTGGCCCTCTAAGCTTTACTACTTTCTTTTCAATATTCTTTGTTTTATTCTACATAGTAGATGCCATTGTTTTAGAGATACATTAATTTTTCTAGTGATTTTTCTAGTTTTTAGTCTATGTTTGATGATGATGATGATAATTTGATATACTTTAATTTGGTTAAGATTTTTCTAGAGATACTTCAATTTTTCTAGTGGCAAATAATACAAGAAATGGCAACTGAATCAAAACCTAAAACAAAAGAATAAATCAATGATTCACAAGACAATCCATTGGCTTTGTACACCAATTAGCCCAACAATAAACCTCTGCATCTTTAGTTCTAGCAGCAAACTAATTCCAAGCCATCACTTTGGTCCTATCAACCACTTCAACAACACGAACGTCCGAAATCTTAGTCACCTTTCACATATAGTCATATTATTAAGAAATAATAAACTAAAAAACCAAATTAAAAATTAAATAAAAATTACATCATTATATTGGAAGTGAAAATGTATATAAGGACTAAAATTGAAGTGACTTTGAAGGGACAATTTACATAATTAAAATATTGTCTAACTTATATTACTAAAACTCTTCAACCTTTTTTTATTTACTAGTTTTATATATTTGACCTATATTGCTCAGTTTATGCATGAATTTAATCATAGTATGATCTCATTCTAGCCAAATGGTTCATAGAAAATTTTGACATGTAATTCGATAAAGGTTGAAGTAACCCATAAGAATAAGAATGCATTTATGTTTTGAACTTCAACATCTTGTTCACGTGGGCATTTACGATGCTAACTACCATGGATAAATTAATATATAGTAGTCATAATAATATAATTACTATTATGTTTAAAGTTATATTAATATTATCATTATTGTACAAAAATGTTATATAATTATTTAGTAAGGCACTAAGGCAAAGTTCGTTGGCAATTTAGTGGGTTTGTTTCTTTGTTTCCTGTGTGACAGATTTTAAGGTTAAAGCGACATATCCTTTTTCTGCGGTGTGATATAGCTTCAAAATGGTATACTTAGTGGTAATAGATAATGACACTTGATCTACCTATACATTTTACTTTAAATTCTTTCAACTTATTAATCATGAAATTATGCTTAGTCCAACATGGAACTTGCTTATAGTCAATTCAATCGTCACACAATAATAATAATGGGACAACTTTAGACCTTTGGGCTTTTTTTTTTTGGAACTAGGAGGAAGCCCATGAATAAAATCCAAATGTACATATGAATGAAGGTTTTCAAATTAATTAAAGTAAAGTTAATTAAAGTAAAGTGAATAACTAGTTTTTCTTGTTGGTTATACTATATTAGGAGTTGCTACGAGCCTTAGGCTTTGATTTGTAAAAATAGTTGATAATTGATAGTTGAAGATATTTGTGTTCAATATGCTTGAATTTTAATCACAAATATAGTTCAAAGGTGATGTTGTGCTCACATATTTATATATTCAACAGTCTAGAAATCAAAATAATGTGGGACTTCAAACAAATTCCAACAACATAAATACTAACTTTAAGATCCACCCTCGTGTTTAGCGTGGACATGGTCAAATGACAACATTGCGGTTTTAACTCGACTCTGATTTCATGTTAAATATGATTGGATCTCAACCCCAAAAGCTAGTTCATATGGTGAGGTTGCTCTAACATATTTATACATTCAACAATCCAAGAACCTAAGCAATATGGGAATTCAAATAGCTCAAACAACACAACAATCAACTTTAACACTCACCTTCAATCCTAGCATAGACCTGGGCCAAATGTCCACATTACAGTCCTTAACTAGGCTTTGATACCATGTTAAATATGGTTGGATCTCAACCTCAAAATCTAGCTCAAAGGATGAGGTTGTCCTTACGTATTTATACAATCAATAACCCGAGAACCTAATCATTAATGTGTGACTTCAAACAAATTCTAACAACATAGCTATCAACTTCAACACCCACCATCACGCATAGCGTGATTCAGGGTCAAATTCCTACATTGCAGTCCTTAAAATCAACTCTAATACCATGTTAATTATGTTCGAATCTCAACCCTAAAAGTTAGCTCAAAGGTTAGGATTGTCCTTACATATTTATACATCCAATAGCCCGAAAACTTAAATATACTTGGATCTCATCCCTCAAAAGTTAGCTCAAATGGTAGGGTTGCCCTCACATATTTATACAATCAACAACCCGGGAACCTAAGCAATGTGGGACTTCCAACAAAATCTAACAACACAAATACCAAGTCTAACACCCACCCTCACACCAAGCGTGAGCCTGGATCAAATGCCCATATTACAATCCTTAACTCTGACTTTGATACCATGTTAAATATGATCTGATCTCATCCCCTAAAACTAGCTCAAAGGGTGAGATTACTCTCACATATTTATACATTCAACCGCCTGAGAACCTAAACAATGTGTGACTTCAAACAAACTCCAACAACAGAACTATCAACTTCAACAAGTTGAATACTGATAATTGATATCTTATAACTAATTACTAATAGCTTATAGTTAATGAGTGATAGTTGATGATTTAATTTAAGTATTTGGTAAATTAACTGTTACACTAGTTGATAAATACAAATTGACATAAAATAACATTTTTAATTAAAGAATAAATAGTCTCATTAACTTATTGTATTATTAAATTAATTTGTATTTTATAAAAATAAATATATTAATAAACACATGCAAAATATTTTTAATAAACATATAAAATGAAATATAATTTGAAAATATATAAAATGTTTATATAAAAATTTATAAAGAAATTTACAAAATACATGAAATAACAACATTATAATTTTGGAATTCAGCTTTATTAATCTAAAATAATGTTACTACAAATTTTATTCTTCTTTGTTGATCTCCTTAATTTTCCTCTAACTTTTTACTAACTTGAGAATTATCAGCATTATGTCATGAATTTATCTTAGAAATGTAATTTAGATGTTGCTAAAAAACAATAAACATTGCATTAACTTACGACTTGACGCAGATATAATTATTCAAAATCATTTATCAAACTTAATAATTAGTGTTTAATCCTCCTATCTCTTATTTTAAATAAATACTAGTACTTACACCCGTGCGAGACACGGGTAAAATATTTTCTAAGTAAAAAAACTATTTTAAAAACACTTATAATTTATAAATTTTAACTATAGTAAGATTACTATTGTATACATAAAATGTTATTGTTATTAATAGTATACATAAAAAAATTATTTAACTAAATTTTTTGTAAATTATAAAATGATTTGGCCATTTCTAATTTATTAATCAAAAGATAAAAGGGGAAAGGGCGCTCAGGTTCTAAAAAGACTGATTATGATTTTATTATTTATTTTTAAAGGAAAACTAAATCCAAAGCTATTATTATTTATTAATCAGTAATTAAAATTTGAGTTTAAAGGTAGTGCACTGACAGTGTAAACAAATTTTACACATACAACCAATCAAAATTCTTACACTTGCCATGTCATATTAGTTTTTTTTAATTAAAATTGTGTTTTAATTGGATACATGGTTGTGATTGGTTGACAGTGTAAAAAAACTTCACACTGTCAGTGCATATCCCTTTTTCTCTTAAAATTTATCAACTAAATTAAATTAAATGAATAACAAATAAAATAAAAACTATCCTATAAAAAGGGAAGGAGCGCCTCATTCCTTCAAATATTTTTTTAAAATTTGTTTTAACTAAATTTAAATTTTATTTAATAAAAACAACAAATAATCTAAAAAAGATTTAATTTTTATTTTATTTCAAAATAATAAAAAACAAACTTACCAAAAAGAAAACAACCGTCCATGATAAAAAAAATTATTTTATCCAATTATTATTTAATTAATGAATATCCACAACTAAATAAAAATCAAATTAAAATAAAAACGAAAAAAAATTAAATCTGCAAAATATAAAAGAGAGCCCTACATGACTTCATTTTTAATTAAGATCTTATTTAATTAGTTTAAAAAAACACCAATTAAAAAACAAAGACCAAATCAAAAGTTATTTTATTAAATTCTAAACATTTCCTATTTTTATTTTATTTTTTATTTTTTTTGTCTATAAGTATTATATTATCAAGCAGTATGATTATTAGTATTATTGTTTGTTATTATTTACTATTTTCTCTATAAAAAATACATTAATCCATAATTGCTTAATCAACCGTAATTGGTGTATGCAATAATGATGATATTACTTGTGTGTTTCAATAAATCTATTTATTTTTTTGAAATGAAGAGAGATTGTTTTGAAATGAAGAGAGATTGTGTGAGTTATATTTTGGAAAAATTAAAATGGTTAAAACAAACAAAATACTGGTAGACATGTAAAATATGTTTATTCACCAATCATAATTATCTCATGTTTTTTCATAAATTAATAAAATAAATGATGCTTAATTGACTGAATCAATTTTCATAGAAACAAAATGATATTGTCATCTTCAGATTTAATTTCACCATTTATAAACTTATGGTATTGTTTTTTTCTTGTTCATATTAAAATACAACATAAAGTATTAATTTATCTTTAGTTTATAACTTCAACTAATTTGGACTTTTTAGGTCTTTTACGAATAATATATTTATTTTATAGTAAAAAAATATACTCTATTTTATTTGAATTGCATATGCCTAAAATTAAAATAAAATATATCGTAAATATTATATAATTTATTTTAATATTTTACAAATAAGGCAATTAATTCTAGTAGAGATAAAATATACACTTACTTATCTTATAATAATTACCCATTTTACTTTCAAATATTTTTTTAAAAGATAAATATATATTTTTTTTTTTTTGCAGTTTGTAAGTCTTTTACCAATAATAATATAGTTATTTTATAATCAACAATATAATTATTTATTAAAAATATATTATTTTATAATCATGTTGTCTAATTATTTATTAAAGAATATAATTTGTTAATTTTTTTTAAGTTGCCAAAAAAATCATTTAGTCTTTAAATATATAATATCAATTAAGAAATTAAATCGATGTTTAAAGTTGATCGATATGAAATAAATAAATATCATCTTATTTTAAAGATGACCTCCATAGAAATAATTATGATTTTTTGGGTAAAAATAAAAGCATTAATTTTTTTAAAGCAAAAGTTCTATACTATTATAATGATTCAATAGGTAATTAAATTATTAATTTTTTAGATATATATTTTATTTCATTTTAAATTATTATTCTCTAGATATGATATTTGATAGTGAATATTTTAATAATATTAAATTATGAGTAAACATAATAAATAAGAGATCAATTTGATTATATCTTTAGTTAAATAAAATTCTATATAGGATCCATTATATTATAATCAATTGATGATTTTATTATATATTAATTATTAGCTGATTTATTTATTATAAGTTCATAATATTTTATTTTTTTTCATAAACGGAATCAATATTATAAGTTCATAATTATTAGCTGATTTATTTTATTATAAGTTCATAATTGTTGTGGAAGTTTTCTTTCCTATTAGTCATGCATGATGAGTATTACTTGATACGCACTTTCTTTCCTATACAATTATGTACAGTATAAACCATCTTAATGAATACCAAAAAAAAATAAAAATATCCTCAGACAATTGTTCAGAAGTATATCTAAGTTTGTTTCATTCCACTGTTACAAATACAGCACTAATCAATAAAATGCAGCACTACAATAACTTTTGGGCTAACACCTGAATTTTTCAGATTCAAATAACAAAAATCTACTGCAGCAAACACAAATGACAAATAAGTTAAGTTGCAACATTTTGAAACTTTGAAAGACAGTAATTTGCATTGCAAAATTACCACAATATCAAATGGAATGCAATAAAACCTTCCTGTCATAAAACATCAACAAACCAAAAATAAAATTTTCCTCTCGAACAACCTTCAATCAAACAATAAACGTGTGCACAAAACTGTCCTAACAATCACGACATCATTCATATGAACCTTCCATTAACAATAATTATAACACTAACCATTATCTTGTAAATTCAAAAATCAACAATTTTTTAGGCAAATATAACATAAATCACAACCAGTGAAAGAAAGAATCAAGAACATAAGAAGCAAATCCACACTTGAATCCGAAACCACACATCACCAAATTTGATCCTACCCTTGCGTTTCCAGAACACCACGGACCACTACTCATCAGAACCACAACTGGACTCTCTCAAGCGTCGCTACCCCATCGCAACAACCACGACGCGCCAACCGCAAGCCGCCTCGACATCCACCTCCAACCCTCACGACACCACCGTCGTTTGCCCTCCATACGGTAATTTCTTCATGTGTTTTAATTATTTGTGTTGTTCTTCTTTTGTTTGTCGACATGATGAGAGGAAAAGAAAAGAGGAATCTTAATTTTGATAGAAAGCAGTGTGAAATGGGAGAAGAAATTATTGCTATTTATATAATTGAAATTATCAGAAATCAACATAAATCAATTACCTGAGAAACATAAAGCATTGATGAGCAGCAATTGAAATCGCCTCTTGAAATTCTCATTGATGATGTGAATTTGAAATAAGGGTTTGGGAAAAGGAAAAAATTGAATTGGCACAGAAGATAGGTGTAGTGCTGTGGAAGAGGAAAAATTAACTGGTTGAGGGAGAAAAAGTCTGCTGACTGTATGTATTTCAATATCAATTTCTTTGGTATTCCCCGTATCCTTCCATATAAAAAGTAATTATTTTTTACGTGTATCAAGAATCCCTCTCTATCCTTCATTTAATAAATAAAATAAAAAACTTAAATAATCAATAAACAATTCATTATTTTTTAAATAAAAGATTTCCTTTTTTAGAAAGTTTGTAAAACATGAGAATTGATGTGAGCATGACACTTGTCAAAATTGCCCAAAAACTCATCTTGCTTTATTATTATGTATGATATTTTTATTTACTATTATAAAAATACTAAAAAACTAATATTTATTTAATAAATAATGTATCTATCTTCATGGACTAAATACATTTGTTATTAATACATCTAAATTGTTTACAATCGGTATGTTTGATCTACATTGGGGGAAAAATAGTTCTAAACAAAAAAACTGGTTTGTAGGATAAGGAAAATAATCTGATACCATATTAAAAAATATGGTTGGGTCTAACTCATCCTTACAAAATAGACTTGTAGGGTGAAGATTGCACTCAGTTATAAATACATGTTCATGTCATATATTATTCGATGTGAGATTATTAACCGTATTTCATAAGTCGTGAGGGATGTTGCACAAAAAATGTTATTTTCGAGCAAGATGAGATGTTTAACAGGGTGTTTTAATTTTATTGTTGCGTTGCTTGGACCATGCTAAATGACACTTTAATTAGTTACTTTGAATTGAAACACACACTAAATCAAAGTGAGTGAACATTTGAACTATTTGTCATTTTATTGATCACAGAAAGCCTTTTTAAATACTATGTAGTAGCATGCTTGATTAGCATAAATACAATGACATTCTACCCACCGTTACATTCAAAAGCAAATTAAAAGTTTAAACATATGTAGTGACGTATAAACATCATTAATTGGATATACTTTGTAATCTATATGGTCATAATTAAATGTAATGTATTTGAGGAATTAATTATGTTGTTTATATGGTGAGATAACTAATGAATGAATAAAGCTTTGGTCCACTTGTTTTTTTCCTCTCAAACTGATTAATTCTGCTTAGTCATCATGTTGTCAAATCATGTTCGGTAAATTTAAAGATGTAGCAATCAAAAACAGGTTTTTGTGCTGCAACTGAATCGTATTCGTATGCAAAAGCGATAAAACGTTTCAAATAGTTATAATAACATCCACTTACTTTAGTTATGTCAATTCAATATTACATGTAGCTCTTATAAAACACGAATACATCTAAAATATAAAAAAAGATCATGGCTCTTAAAATCAATAGTTAAAGATCGATCTTGAGATTATAATGACACTCGAGGGTTATAAGTTGGGTCACGATTTTATGACATTCTATGACAAAGTGTGAAGAATTGAGTAAAAATCTAACAAGGAAGAAATAAAGAATAAATGAAAATATTCAAGAAAAAGTGAAGAAAACAACTTTGATCACTAGAATTTCCGCACGCAATGGTGACATCGTGGGGAAGATGATGTCACATTGAAGCACGGCATCGTGGCGCGATGACGTACTTTTGCTGACACACATTGATACTAGGCCCATGAGAAATAAGAACAAACCCAAGTGGCTTCAAGGTTTTATTACAAATTAAATTTTAAGTCTTTAATTATTTGTAAGTCTTTTATTTTAATGACTTCTAAGAGTCTTTTGTTTGGTTGGGCCTTGTTGGACAGCCCATTAGGGTTTATTTCTATCTTGTATTTAAAGACTTGTTCCCCTTGAGAAAAGGGTAGAGAATTATCATAAATCTTTTCTTTTATTGTTGTTGCAAATTTGTTTATGTTTGTTCTTAGAAAGAAAACCTAGATCTAGAATTATATAGTTGTTGAATTCACTCTATCAAATTGGTGCTTTCATCTTGATTTCATGGCCCCTCCCAAACCACCAAACCCTAAAGAAATTGTAGAGGAAGCTGTCCAAACAGCTCATCTTCACCTCAACAATGCTATGCAAGAGACCCAACAACAAATGGATGAAAGGTTCCTCAAAACCCATGGTGATATGGAGCAACTTCATACTAGAATGGACAATGAGAAACAAGTTTCAGATTCTAGATATCAATGAGAAACAACTTCATACTTTTGTTTGGTTGGGCCTTGTTGGACAGCCCATTAGGGTTTATTTCTCGGATTTTGGACTCAATAAGCTTGGCAAGCCCAATGGCTTGAGAGATGGAAACTGGTTTATGGATAGCAATTTCACTTTGAATTTCTGGTGCTAAACCTGAAATAAAGCAATTAAGGATAGCATCTCTAGATAATCCCACCACTTGGTTTCCTAATTTTTCAAATTGGGCTTGGTATTCCACCACTGAATGGGTTTGTTTCAATTTGAATAGTTCAGCTTGGTGATTAGCATAAGTAGACGGCCCAAAACGTAGCTCTAAAGCCTTTGTGAAAGAAGGCCAATCCAATAATTCATTATTGTGATGCATCCACTTAAACCAACCGAGTGCTTCGCCCTTCATATAAAAAGACATCATAGACAAACGGTTTTCTGGAGGGAGGTTGTAGAATGTGAAAAATTGCTCAGCTTGAAATAACCATTCCAAGGGATTAGACCCATCAAACATAGCAAGTTCTAGTTTAGGTGTTCGAAAGGGTGGAAAGGAAGGATTTTGGGGCTGTTGGGGGTATGATAATTGAGGGAATTGAGGAATGGAGAATGGTTGAGATGTAGTAAAAAGAGGTGGGGCTGTATAGTATGGGGGATCCATATAATGTGGGTTGGGAAATAACCTTTGGGCAGTAGTTCGAAAAGGGGTGGATTGGGGTGGTAGAGTGCTTGCTGGAATTGTGGGGGAAAATATAGGGATGGTAGAATATGCCCTTGTGAAGTTTGGTGATGTGAGAGTGGTGGAAATAGGGGTAGTAAAATGATTGGTCATAGGGATAAAAGTAGGGTTTTGAGTGATACCTGATGAGGTGGCTGAGTGAATAGTACTGCTGTGAACAGTACCCGCGGACGAAACAGTAGGCGAATGAACAGTGCTGGCCCTGCCGGATTTTTCAAAGTCCTTCGTGCTTGAAACAGATGCCTCTGGTGTTGCAATAGGAGCGGTACTCTCTCAAGACAGCCATCCAATTGCCTTTTTCAGCAAGAAACTTTGTAACCGACTTCAGGCATCGTCTGTCTATGTCCGTGAAATGTTCGCCATAACAGAGGCTGTAAAAAAATGGAGACAGTACTTAATCGGTCGTCACTTCCATATATTTACAGATCAGAAAAGCTTAAAAAACCTGCTAGTTCAAACTATTCAAACACCAGAACAGCAGAAGTGGGCTGCTAAACTACAAGGGTTTGAGTTCGAAATTTATTACAAACCTGGCAAGACGAATCAGGTTGCCGATGCTCTCAGCAGGATTCAGCAAGACGACGAGGCGCTACTATTCTCCATCTCATCCCCGGTTCCAGTTCTCCTCGACACATTAAAAGCATATTACAGATCAGACTTAGAAGGAAAAGAGATTATGGCTAAGACACTAACAGACCCGGTTTCAATGAATTCATTTAAACAGCGAGACGGGTTGGTTTACTATAAGGAAAGGATCTTCATACCTGATACAAAAGATCTGAGACACAGCATCATATCTGAATACCACAGTACACCTGAAGGGGGCCACTCCGGTTTGCAGCCAACTCTTGCTCGCCTCTCTTCTTCTTTCTTATGGCCTGGGATCTACAATGATACAAAAAAATTCATCAAAACATGCACAATATGTCAACAGAATAAGTATATGACAACAAAGAAACAAGGACTTATTCAGCCTCTACCAACTCCTACTCAAGTGTGGAACGATCTAAGTATGGATTTCATCACTCACTTACCAAATTCGCAGGGGCATACTACTATCTGGGTTGTGTGCGACAGACTCACAAAATTTTCTCACTTCATAGCTCTTCCTTCTAAGTTTGGTGCGAAGGACTTAGCCATTCGTTTCTCAGTTGAAATATGTCGCCTCCATGGCATTCCAAAGTCAATAGTTTCAGATCGGGACTCCCTGTTTCTTAGCACGTTTTGGAAGGAATTGTTTCGTGTCCAGGGAACAACTTTGAAGTACAGCACAGCATATCACCCTGAAACAGACGGGCAAACGGAAGTGGTTAACAGATGCTTAGAGACTTATTTACGGTGTTTCACTAGTGAGAATCCAAAAAAATGGTTTCAGTTCCTACACTTAGCAGAGTTTTGGTACAACTCCACTTACCATTCAGCCATTCAAATGTCTCCCTTTGAAGCCCTCTATGGACGTCCACCTCCAGCTTTTCCTTCGTACACCGCCGGATCTACGACCGTGACCACAGTAGCATCCTCTCTGCAACAACGAGACGACCTAATGAGAGCTCTTCAGTCTAACTTGGCCAAAAGCAAACGAAAAATGGAGATCCAGAGTAACAAGAAGCGTTTAGAATGTACCTTTACCGAAGGCGATCTGGTTTGGCTCAAACTCCAACCGTATAGGCAACAAACAGTGGTCCGCCGTTCTTCTCAAAAACTATCAAAGAGGTACTTTGGGCCTTTCACGGTTCTTCAACGCATCGGACAAGCGGCATACCGACTCGATCTACCATCTGACTCACGGATCCACCCTGTTTTTCACGTGTCCCAGCTCCGCGCTTTCTATGGTAAGCCCCCATCGAAGATCCTCTCGCCGATTCCTCCGAGTTGGACTCCTCACGAATCCGACGCGACCGTTCAACCACCAGAAGCAGAACCTGCAAAACAGAACAAAATTTCACCAACATTAGTTCATTCGCACACAACAACAACAACAGAGATCGAGAAGGACTGTAACTCGTTTCCCACCTTGCATGCACCGCGTGAAGACCGTCATCTCGGCACCGTCACCACCACAGGAGACACACCGTCACCGTCATCTCGTGATAAAGAAGAGAAACAAGAGGGTATGGACACGCGTTCCGTTTTTGAGAAGGAAGAAACACAAGAGGGTTTGCAGGTTTCGGTTTGGAACAAAGGAAGGCAAGGGAGTAATGCTTCACATCTGGGTGGTTTGAGAGAAGAGAAAGTACTTGAGAGTGGAAAGGTAGAACTGAACAAGTTTAAGTCTTCAGATACAGATATTATTCAAACTCCCAACCTTGGAAGTACCGCATTACGTGGGTTTGTGAGTTCCAACACGCTAAAGATATCTGCACCGTCAAAGACTTTGGATTCCCTGCACAAGCCTTCACCGCCCTTGGATTCTCTGCACAAGGATAAGTTTACGTTACCTAATGGATGCAAGCTGTCATCCACAAGTGCTAAAGTTTCTTTTCCGAGTGGGCCTTCTAACAGGGTCGGTTCTGTGGCTTATTCACCCAACCTTGAGGACAAGGTTGATCTTGGACCGATGGGTAATGATACTAGGCCCATGAGAAATAAGAACAAACCCAAGTGGCTTCAAGGTTTTATTACAAATTAAATTTTAAGTCTTTAATTATTTGTAAGTCTTTTATTTTAATGACTTCTAAGAGTCTTTTGTTTGGTTGGGCCTTGTTGGACAGCCCATTAGGGTTTATTTCTATCTTGTATTTAAAGACTTGTTCCCCTTGAGAAAAGGGTAGAGAATTATCATAAATCTTTTCTTTTATTGTTGTTGCAAATTTGTTTATGTTTGTTCTTAGAAAGAAAACCTAGATCTAGAATTATATAGTTGTTGAATTCACTCTATCACACATGAATTGCTATTTAAAGGTCTTTTTGCTAACTTTTTGAGGAGTTCTGAAACCAGAAGATAAATTGGCGGCTATGATTATTCGAAAGGCAAATTTTGAGAGCATTAGAGCCATTGGAGAGCTATTCTTTCATAGATTTTGATGATGAAGACTTACCAACTCATGGTATTTGTTAATCTATCAATGAGTAGTTAAGTTTCTCTAGATTAGGTCTTTTATATATGAACCTTATCTGTTGAGTCATGTGTCTACTTGAGATTTATTGAACACTTTTATTATTATCTTATTTAATTGTTCTTGTGTCTAATGTTTTTGTTTGTTTACGAGTGCACAAATCAGTGTTAGATATGTAGGGCTTTCTAACCTTTAGTCTACTTATCTAATTTAAGGCATTTATTCGACTTAGTAATTAACTAGGAATAGATAACTATAAGTTGTTGCTTTTGAATTAACACATGTAGAATCCTAATTTAACTTTGAATTGGCCTAATAAATTAGGGAATTTTGTGTAAATTAGTGAGTTGTACACCAAGAAATTTGGAGCATTGGTCTTGTTATTTCGCAGTAAGATAATAATTTAATTGCAATTCAATAAGTACACAGTTCACCAGCAAGTATAATAAGAGGATTTGATATAAAAGACCTAATCGCTTTTCTCATCTTGAATTTTATTCTCTTAGTTTTCTCGTTCTTGTTTTGAAACCAGATAAAATCAACCCCCCGGGTTGTTATTATTTTAATTTGCACACAACTACTTTGTTAAATTACAATTCTCGTGGAGACCATTTTTTTAAGTATTACTTCGACACTATCTATATACTTGCTAAGAAGGTCATCATTACTCCTTACCCATAGGACCTATGGCCATGTGTAAGATTTGCGTTGCAGAACATTTTAACTATAAGACAATCATTTAATGTGCATTTTAAAACCTCAAATCTACCCCGCAATTAACAGGAAAATCAGAGTGCAAAATCTTAAAGTAATACGAACAAAATGATTCGAGGGTCACATTTAAACAACTAATATCACATCCACATATCATGCTCATCAACATGGATACATAACACATATAAAGGAGGGCAATATCCAATGCATTAATCATCATTACCAAAAAAAAGTAATCACATCGCAGCGGAAATCAAGTATCAACAACAATCTAAGTCATAAACATCAAGGCCAACATGGCACAATATATCCAACAAATCTCAACATAACATAATGACGAAATCCAACAAGGAAATAAGCAACAAGAAACAAGACATAAGCAAGTAATCCAACATCCCCCCGAGTGCTACGTATCAGAGCATCGACACACCGAGTCGAGCTATAAGGCACAAGACTACTCCTCGTCATTACCTACACGTTACCAACGGAGGGTAACATTCAAACAGAAGGGGTGAGATATCATTCATTATAAAGAAACGTATGATAATGTTCAAAGAGGAGAAATAATCATACATTGGTCACCACTTCTCGACGTATATCACTTACTACTACAATTCACATCATTCCACGTCTTACCAATAACAATAATATCAATCTCAATTAAGGCATACATAGTCATTTATCACATATGATTAACGGAACAACCATCACCTCGACACAAGTTAACATTCATGTTATGCACACACAAATATCCAATTACGACTCATCATATGACTTCACTTATGCAACTCGAACAATGCAAATGCATGTGGTACCGTTGGAGTAAACTCCCCTCTCAAACAGTTGCCATTGGGCCGTCTCATACAGTTGTCACTAGGACCGTCTCAAACATTTTCCATAAGGGTCGTCTCAAACAATGCAATGAATGTGACTCAATGATGCACATTCACAATCAAACTTAACGACATAAACGACTTGGACAACATATTCCACTTAAACAACATGATCAACTTAAACGACATAGTCGATTCCGAACCTCCAACGTCAACAACAATTCAATTCAAGAAAATATTCAAAGAGTTTCCAAAGTTATACTAAGCTTATAAAATGGTAAGACATCAATTAGAGCTTCACGTAGGTTCAAACGGCACTTGAAAAGGAGTTACGGTTCAAAAGATGCATCATTTTAAAGTTGGAACAATTTTGTAAAAGCAGTGTTCGCTTAGCGAGGCACTAGCAAAGGGATCCAGAAGCGAAATACAAACAACGTCCGCTTAGCAGAGCACTAGAGACTCGCGACAGAAGTGAAATGCAAAGCAAGGCCCGCTTAGCGGACTAGCTCCGCTCAGCGGAGGCGCGGTTGTGCAGAAACTTAGTATCAGTATCAGACCTGCATAACCCCCCTCCCCTCACCCATAACTCATTCTAAACATCAATTAAACAGGTATAAACACGAAATCTATCATCATTCATCATTAAATGTCAATTAAAACACATTTCAAATCATAAATTCATGCATTTTATTTATAAAGCCTAACATCTCTACACACAACTTCCATGGATACAAACATACAATCAAATCCCACCCAAAACATCATCATACATCCCTTTAGCATGAAACCCTTACCTTAGGTTTGGATTGAAGCCAACTCTATGAACTTCAACCTTGGAATTCTCCCTTTCTCTTCTTTTCACTCTCCTCTTCCATTTCCCAATTTTGTGTAAAATGAGTTTCTATCCTCTAAACCTCTAAAACTCTTGTTTTGATTAATCTTACTATCTTTCTCATAATGCTAATGGGCCTTAAATCAAACCCTACACTTACTAATGCTAACTCAAGCCCAATAACTCTCCTAATTCATCAACTTATATTAACTTATGCTATTTACTAAAAAACACCCAATAAATAACACCAATATCACATAAGCACCTAATTAACACCTAATTAGTAAAATAAAACACATAGCATAACATGACATAATTAAATAAAATACGCAAACTAAAAACGGGCATTACATGCATGTCTCAAGGTCATCTAATCACACTCAATAGACTCTTTCGCATAACTCGAATCCTCCAAAGCAATCCCCGTATAACTCGCGACAACAAGAATTAGGAGGGCAACTGTTACAGGTCAACCAAAGGCCTAATAAATCAGGTCAAATTACAAAGGTCTAATCTAAAACATCGTCGCTGAGCATTAAGCATATGGAGTCTCGCTAGAGAGCTGATCACATGATCTAGGCAACCTATGCACCAACTACCGTCAAATTTGATCAAACAGCTCCCCCGTAATACATGTCGGATATAACATGGATGGTTTTAATCTTCTACCATATATAAGTCATATCACACGTCATATCAAGTATTATCTCATCCTCACGCTTGCAAGTTTTTAAGTTACTATCGCAATGACTTTGGTATTAGAGTACTATCCTTCCAGATCCACCCTGCTTCACTACACCGAAGATTCTTGCCACTGTATCCAAAAGATTTCCTCCCCTCATCTGACAGATTTCTTGTCTCGTAACCAGAACAATATTAATATTGTATAGATAAAATTAGTTCAAAATTTAAATTAATTTTAAAAAAATAACATGGTATATTAAATGTTTGTATGATGGATATCTACTCAACAAAATTTTAGAGTATCAGAGTATTTATCTTTAACAAATGATAAGTATATGGTAACCAGAGCTTTCAAAATGGCGACCATATGGGTCGGTCCGCCAAGCCCGAAAAATCATAGGGTTTGGGCCTTAAAATTAGAGCCATTTTTTCTGGGTTTTTTAGCCCAGGCCTGAAAAGTCCGCTACCTATTATGGCTAGCCCATATGGACAATGGATATCCATTAGGCCCGCATAATTATAAATTTTAAAAAATATATATTAATATTTATATTATCATACTCCAAAATAGAATATTGATTTTTCTCACCTTACTAAATTTTATCTCTATTCTATTAAATATCTCTCTTTTAAATATTATTCATGAATATAATCAACATTATTTCATCGTATTATATTAGTTTTTCACTTATGTTAAATATTCAAGTATTATTTTATAGAAATTAGACATAGATTATATTTAGAAACATATTATAGCATTTATAAGAGATAATATAGTACTAATATGTTTACAATAATTTAATTTCTAATTTTATTTATAATAAATACTATGGAGTTTCTATTTTAATTTTTTAAAATAAAAAAAACAATTTAGGGTCGAGTAGCTTGAAACTCATCTAAGACCGGACTCATGTAGTAAATCTCGAGCCCATATATAGGACTTTTTTTTACAGCTCTAATAGTAACTAATTTATTGCAACATTATCTTCAATGAAATTTTTTTTTTTCCTTAACTATTTAGGTAGAATGTTTGCACGGTTATTTTGTTTGAATATAATAATGTATAGCTAAACTCTATAAATAAGAATTAAAAACATAAGTAATCAATCCATTTTTGAACAAAACTAGTCAACAAAATTATAAATGAAAGCATAACTAATCAACCAAAGTTTCTCCAATTATCATCATCATGATTAATCTTGTGATATTTCTCACATCCACCATGCAGTGGTGCTTGTAGCAAAAGATTTCTTGCTTGAAAGCCACCAATCATAAATAGAGTGAACTTAGCACCAATAGAATTTGGACAAAAACAAAATCCATTGCTATATTTACGGCTTCATTTATTTTTCTTTATAAAAAACCAAACTAATGTTTAACAATTTCCATGTTACAATTAGGTCCATTGTTCGGCCCATTTGGCCCAGTTGCCTTAAGGTTTTCGTACACCCAATGTAAATAATTTAGAGTTGTTAATCGCTTCGCTATGTCTGAGCGTTTGCGTTCTTCTCCTTATTGATGTGGATGATCTTTGTCTTCTTCATCTTTTTCCTCATTCTATTAATCGATGCATGTTATATCAGCTCCGTTTTTTAAAATGTTGTCATCTTTATTGATCGTACCTGATCAGAAGGATCGTCGTAGGCTGCTCGGACTGGATCTTCTAGGAAGGAGGAGGAGGGGGGTGTACCTGCAAGGTACTCCAATGCCAAAGTAAGATGACGAGCAAAGGAGCGCAAGTACTAGCTAAGAGTGAGTAAGAATTGAATACCTGACCCTCTAGTTGAAGAGGGTATATATAGCCCCCAGCGCTGGGCCATGATCTCGCTATTGGGTTGGATTCCCAAGCCCAACTAGGAGACTGCCAGGTTTCCTGAGCGGAAATATCGGAGGTGCGTGTATGCCCTCTGTCCTGGTTAACCGCTCCGAAGTCCAAGGGAAGACGCGGTCTTTTAGGAGCCACGTGGGATCCGAGTTATTCGGAGGATTGGATATGAAGGAGCCCTGCGCGGAGCAGGGTCCTCGGCAAGGATGATGTCCGGGGGAGAATGAACGCCGAGCGCGGTGTTGGTGCCGAGCAAGGCGTGTCGGAAGGCCATGAACTATACATGGGCCTCTGAGGCTTATTGGGCCGAAAGCGGTGTTGGGCCTAGCCTTGGCCCAGTCCAGAACAGGAACCCCCCAGTCGGAGTTTTCCGGTTAAGAAACTGTGACTTTGCTTCTACGCTCGGACCCTCATTTCTCGTGGTTGCTCGGTGGATCGGTCCTCGTTACATATACGCGCTCGGAGGAAAGTCCAGTGGTGGGCGAAACGTCGCGCGTGGGAACCACGCGCTGACGTGGCATAGGCATTGATGGCCTAGGGTCTAGGAGGCGGCGCCTGTCAGGAGAGGTGACGCTTCGCCTTCCGAGCCTTTTTCCCTATAAAAGGGGGCGAATTCTCTCATAAGGGAATTTTCCTTTCTCTATTTATCTGCTCGGCTTCGATCAAGGGTTCCTCGGGGCATAATTTCCCAGCTCGTTCGTCATATCAAGATCGTTGCTTAGCGAAGGATTCTCCCCGGCCATCTACATCATGTCTGCAAGTAAGTTCGTTTAGCCTGTCGTTGCTTTACTATTTTTCATAGAACTTGTGTTTCGCTTTCGAGGTCTTCGCCATCGTCATCCTCCCCGGGTTATCCAAGCGATGCCCGGGGTCGGCGTGGGTTGGCAGGCCGTAGTACGTTGGCGTTAAGATAAGCTTTCCGATTGTCGTGTCATCTGTGAGTCCTCGGCTGACGAGCGTTGTTCCTCGATGGGGTTTGGCCGGGGGCTCCGCTGCTCCTGCTCTACCCTTTCGCTTGTCTTGCGGTGGAAGGGTGGATTTGATAGACTATCGAATTCACTTCTCCCTTCTGCGTGCAGGTGAATCAGATTCGAGCGCTTCCTCAAGAACTGGCTCGGACACCGACTCGACGACCAGTGATTCCGACAGCTCGACGGCAACTAGTTCCGACGTCGAAATTATTGAGGAAGAGGGCACTCCCTCGGCCGAAGGCGTTCACACGGGATCCCCTGGTTCGAATGCCGAGGGAGGGGTTTCCCCTATGCCGTTATTCAGTTATGAACATACCGTTGCGCCCGATTGGATAGCCGAGGAGGCTCTGTCTGTTGTTTCTCGGTATACCGCGTCTCTGGATGGGGCGTTTACAGAAATTGAGGTCCTGGGGGAAGGTGATCCGCCCAATTATCAAATAGGTTGCCCGTCTCCAGACGAACGCATATGTTCTCGGTTTGCCGGGGACGGATTTGCGATGTACGATTACGTGTTTAGGGAGCTCGGCTTCCGGTTACCCTTCTCTGATTTTCAGGTTTCAGTCATGGCGTTTCTATCTCTGGCACCGTCCCAAATTCATCCGAATGCCTTTGCCTTTATGCGGGCATTCGAGATTGTTTGTGATTATTTGGGTATAGGTGCGACGTCTGCGTTGTTCGGAAGGTGTTTTCGTGTTCAACGGCAGGCGTCAAACGGGCGGTACAGCTGGGTTTCGTTCAGGAACGCCGAGCGTAAACTCTTCGGAATGTATACTGACTCCGTGAAGGGTTTTAAGGATCGATACTTCGTTGTCCGCCCCCTAAGTCCAACGGCCTATTCTTCGGTGTCGGATATGGTGGCCGAGCGGGATGCCGAGGGGGAGATAGTAAGGGATGAACATGGGCAGGAAGTAAAGGAGTTCTGCACGACGTTTCCGTTTTTCTGGTGGAAGGGTCATTTTGCGTCTCCTCCGAAATACTACGCTTGGGAGGACGATGACTTGGATGATCAAGACCGGGAGTCGTACTCGGTCCTCTGCAAATATGTAGATAGCTTTACCCTGTCTCGTTGGGTGACGAGGAATGGAGATCCCATACTGAACGAGGACGGGGTGCCGATCACGGAGCAGCGGCCTATTAATACCAAGGCTTTGCTAGCTTGTCGGACTCCCGAGGAGACCTGGGCGTTGTTAGGTTGTGTCTATTCCCCTTGCTTTGTGATCTCTGTCCGGTATTTTGCTAACTCGTTTATTTTTTCTTTGCAGAGGCTATGCCGGAGAAGGAGGATAATATCCTGAAACAAGCATTGGATGCGAGGAAGAATCAGAAGAAGAGGAACCAGGGTACCGGAGCTGGAGAGAACTCAGGCTCGGCAGGCTCCCCTCACAAGATTCATGTCGACGAGAGGTTACCCAAGAGACCTCGTGCTTCCGAGGGGGGACGTCCGGATCAGTCGAACCTGGGTCCCGGGCGCGCCTTCGTGTTGCCTTCTTGCTACAAGGATGGAGGCTATTTTGAGAAGTTCCCCTTGGCTACCTCACCGGATGAAGCTCGTCGGATCAGTGATATGGATCCCCCGTCTCTTCAGAAACAGTTGGCGTGCGACAGTGCCGCCGTGGTGAGGGTCTTGGAGATGGCCCAAGTGTTGGCTAGTGGAGGTTCGGGCTCGACCGAGGCCCTGAAGGAGGCCGAGGCGGCTAAGAAGGTGGCCGAGGACAAGGTGAAGGCCATGGAGGTCGAGCGCAAGGAGTTGAGGAAGAAGGTCGATGCGGCCCTGAAGCAGAAAGATGCGGAGGTCGCGGCTGAGAAGAAGAAGCTGGCTGACCTTCGACTCGAATGGGCTCCCTCGGCTGACGAGTCGCCGGATGTGGCAGCTCTGAAGTCCAGGGCTGAGTTTGCGGAGAAGATAGAAAGCCTGAAGATAAGCCTGGCCGACATGGCCGACGTCGGTTTCGAGCGTGCTCTTAACCAGCTGAGGCTTCTGAACCCTGGTTTGAAGGAGGATAATGTCGGGCTCTCTTCGAGGATCGTAGATGGCGTGTTGGTGCCTGAGTCCCCGGGGAGTGAAGAGTAGAAAGTGTAGTTCCGGGCCTGCGTGTCCGTTTTTCTCGGCCTGCGTGCCATTCTTTTTGTTGGGCTATGCCCGGATAATTTTTGGGGCCTGCGTGCCCGGTAATGATTGTAACCTTTGACATCGCCGGCCAAGTTGGTCGGCAATTTTAATGTCTTACAATTCTTCTTGCTTATATCTGTTTATTTTTACTTTCGGCGTTATCACTGTATGTTTGTTCTTTTCGATAACATTCCTGCCGTGCTTGTATGACGAGGTATTTCCTCTGAACTTAAAGTATTTTGCGGTTGTTCTAGGTGACCGATGACTTATGCTCGGACATGCCGGAGAGTCACCAGTATACTTGTGATATTATTGGTTTTGTGGGCTATGCTCGACCTAGATTGATTGCCCGGGCGTGTTGAGTACGGGCCGGGTGCGCAGAGCAGGTATGCGCTTTTAGCGAGCGCGAGACCGCGGTTGCGGCCAAGCGTTCGCGGCGTGAACGATCCCATCGCGAGCTGGGGTTCTGCCATGCAGGTACTTCCACGGGGGGTCTAGGTGTAGAATCCGCCGAGGGGTCGGTCCGTCTATCCGACGAGAGGAACCGATCGTTGCTGTCGTGGAACACTCACGTCCGTACCGACGACGTGGCTCCGTGCCCGTCCGTTACCTGAGTTTGGTTGGGGGCCGGGCGTTTTAGCTTATGTTTAACTGTAATAACGTCTGAGTTTTTCAGCATTCCAGGGTCGAGCAAGTTTTTCACCGAGAAGATTCTCGAGGTAGTAGGCGCCGTTCTCGGTTTTGTCATAAACTCGGTACGGGCCTTCCCAGTTTGGGGCTAGCTTGCCTTCGCGCGAGTCTTTCATGTTTCTGCGAAGTACTAGGGCGCCGATTTCAAATTCGCGCTTTATAACTTTGGCGTTATGGCGAAGAGCTATTTGCTGTTTTAGTTTAGCTTCTCGGAGGGCTGACCCTGCTCGAATCTCTTCTACCATATCGAGTTCTTCCCTCATGGCCTCGTCGTTAAGTTCTTCCTCGAGGGGGAATTCGGTGCGCCGAGAAGGCTCTCGGATTTCTACGGGAATTACGGCTTCGGTGCCGTAAGTTAGTCGGAAAGGAGTTTCGCCTGTGCTCGAATGAGGCGTCGTCCTGTACGCCCAGAGTACACTATGTAGTTCCTCGACCCAGGCTTTTTTGGCTTCGCCGAGTCTTCTCTTTAATCCTCGGAGGATGACTCGGTTGGCCGCCTCGGCCTGCCCGTTCGTCTGAGGGTGCTCGACTGAGGTGAAGTGTTGCTTCGTGCCAAGCTTGGCCACAAACTCTTGGAATTTTTTGTCAGTGAACTGGGTGCCATTGTCGGTGATTATGGCCTGAGGGACCCCGAACCGGGCAAGTATGTTTCGTTTGTAGAAACGGAGCACGTTTTGAGATGTGATCTTGGCAAGCGCCTCGGCTTCTATCCATTTCGTGAAGTAATCGACGGCGACCACGAGATATTTATTCTGGTACGAGCCGACCGGGAAAGGGCCGAGGAGGTCCATTCCCCAGGTGGAAAAAGGCCAAGGAGAGGAGAGGGATTTGAGCTCGGTGGGGGGAGCTAGGTGCATGTCGGCATGCCGCTGACATTTGTCGCATTTTTGAACATGCTCTTTGGCGTCCTGCTGCATGGTCGGCCAATAGTAGCCGGCTCTGAGGGCTTTCCTTGCCAGCGACCGGCCGCCGAGATGCTGGCCGTTAATCCCTTCGTGGATCTCCTGCAGTACTTCCATTGCCTGCGAGTCGTCGATGCATTTGAGAAGGGGAATGGAGAAGCCGCGCCGATAGAGTTTATTTTCGATGACTGTGTACGAGCAGGCTCTCCTTTTAATAGCTGAAGCTTCCTTCGGATCATCGGGGAGTTCGTCGTTCATGAGGTATTTGTATACCGGAGTCATCCAGCAATGGTCGTCTCCGATGGCAAACACTTGTATGGCCGGCGCGTTTTTGGCTACGCTTGGATCGGACAAGACTTCCTGTATCACCGACTTGTTCCCTCCCTTCTTTCTCGTGCTTGCGAGCTTGGATAAGAGGTCGGCCCTCGAGTTGTGTTCCCGAGGGATGTGTGCGACGTCTGCCTTCGCGAACCCTTTCATCTTTTCTTTGACGAGCGACAGATACTCGGCTAGTGTGTCGTTTTTGGCCTGGTAATCGCCGCTAACTTGCGACGCGACCAGTTGTGAATCGGTATAAATCATGACTTCCCGAGCGCCTACGTCCTCTGCAAGGCGTAGGCCCGCTAGGAGGGCTTCGTACTCGGCCTGGTTGTTCGATGTGGCGAAGGAGAGGACTAAGGATACTTCGATGACGAGTCCCTCGTCGTTCTCCAAGATGATCCCAGCTCCGCTGCCCGCGTGGCTTGAGGCACCGTCTACGTAGACGGTCCACTTATTCACGGTGGGTGTTAGGGAGTTGGAGATCGTCGTCATCTCGGCCACGAAATCGGCGAGTGCTTGGGCTTTTAGCGCTTTCCTGCCCTCGTATTGTATGTCGAACTCGGACAGTTCGAGGGACCATTTCAGCATCCTTCCGGCCATGTCTGGTCGGCTGAGAAGCTGTTTGATCGGTTGGTCTGTCCGGACGACGATAGTGTGGGCAAGGAAGTAGTACCTCAGTCTTCTGGCGGCCGTTATTAGGGCCAGCGCGATTTTTTCTATCTGTTGATAGCGGACCTCGGGTCCTTGTAAGGCTTTGCTAGTGAAGTACACTGGCTTCTGCCCGTCTTCCGTTTCTCGGATCAGGGCCGCGCTGGCTGCCTCGCCAGAGACGGCCAAGTAGAGATAGAGAACCTCGTTGCTGTCTGGTCGGGATAGCACCGGGGGTTTGGAGAGCACTTGTTTGAGGTGGGATAATGCTTGTTCGCATTCCTCGGACCACTCGAAAGCTGCTTCTTTCCGAAGAAGCTTAAAGAATGGAAGTGCATGCTGGGCGGATTTCGCGACGAAGCGGGACAATGCCGTGAGCATTCCGTTTAGTACTTGGATGGATTTTTTATTGGTGGGGGTAGGGAGGTCTGAGAATGCTCGGCACTTATCAGGGTTGGCTTCTATTCCTCGTTCTGTTAAGTAGAAACCGAGGAATTTGCCTGCCCGTACTCCGAAGGTACACTTCTCCGGATTGAAGCGCATCCTGCAGGACCTGGCCTGCTTGAAGACCCGCTCGAGATGTAGTGTGTGGTCGGAGTCTTCTCGAGATTTGACGATCATGTCGTCCATATACACCTCGAGTGTGTCGCCGATTTCCCCTCGGAAGACCTTGTTCATCATCCGCTGGTAGGTTGCCCCGGCGTTTTTGAGTCCGAAGGGCATTACGTTGTAGTAATAATTGCCCGATTCGGTCATGAAAGCCGTGCATTGCTTGTCGCATTTCGCCATGGGAATCTGGTTGTAACCAGAATAAGCGTCCATGAAGGACAACAGTTTATAGCCGGCCGAGTTGTCGACCAGTCTATCAATATTAGGTAAAGGGTAGGCGTCTTTTGGACATGCCCGGTTAACATCAGTATAATCAACACACATTCTCCATTTTCCATTAGATTTTTTAACAAGTACAACATTTGAGAGCCAAGTTGAGTACTTGGCCTCGGAAATAAAATTTGCCTCTAGGAGGTCTTTTACAGCTTTCTCGGCAGCCTCCGCTTTCTCGGGAGACTGCCGACGCCTACGTTGTACTACGGCCTTGGCGGTTGGATTGATGGAGAGGTGGTGACAGGCGACCTCAGGGTCGAGTCCGGGCATCTCTGCGGCGCTCCAGGCGAACAGGTCGGCATTGGCTCGAAGGCAGGCTATGAGTTGCTTCCTCGGCAGGTCAGGGATACCCTTGCCGATCTTCACTGCTCTGTTGGGGTTGTCTCCCAGGGGGATCAGCTCGAAGTCTCCGTCGGGAACAGGTCGGACGGGATTCGATTGTGTTTCCTCCCCGGTCTTCAGTTCTTCTTGTGTGAACCTTGCATCGAGGTCGACTGAGCTGACGTTGGCCGTTGGAACCTGATCTTCCCGAGGACGCTTATCTTCGGCTCTTGGTTTCTTGTTGGAGCTGGTCGGAGGAGCGATCAGCTCTAGTCCTTTGACGGATGCATCGAAGATCCTTCTCGCAGCTTCAATGTCGGCGTTGATGGTGGCCACTTTCCCTGTCCTCGTGTAGAACTTCATCTTCAGATGGACTGTGGAGGGCACGGCAGTTAGCTCGGCCAGTGTTGGGCGTCCGATGATGCAGTTGTACAATGTTTTGCAGTCGATTACCAGAAACCTGGTTTTGACTTGTCTGGACGCTTCCCCTTCCCCGAAGGTGACAATCAGCTCGACGTAGCCCCATGGTTTGGTGGTGGCTCCGTTAAAACCTTGGAGGTCGGAACCCACATAGGGAGTGAGGTGCGAGTCGTCCAGCTGAAGTGTTTGGAAGAGGTGGGAGTACATAATGTCGACTGAACTGCCTTCATCTACCAGGACCCGTCGCACATCGAAGTTTGCCATTCTGGCTCGGACGAGAAGGGGAATGGTGGCATTTGGAGCTCCGCCGGGCAGTTCTTCGAGATAGAAAGTGATTGGCTCTGACTTTCCTCGGAATTTCCGAAGAGTAGGGCCGAGATCTGCATTGGCGCTGAGTAGCTCGTCGAACTTTCTCTTGACCGAACTGACGGTGAGAGAGCCGGGGTCGCCGCCGTTGGAGATGACCATTGCGGTGGGGAAATGTTCCCAGGTGCTGAGGGCGGTCGTCACGCCGACTGAAGGGATGAAGTCTTCCGGTCGGGTTACGGACAGCGCGACTTGGAGCGGTCTGCTGTCTGGTGAGTTCCCCTCGTCAGAGTTTCGAGGGATGTCTCTTCTGGAGGGTTCTCCCTTCTTGGTGTATTTTGCCAGGTGGCCCTCTTTGATCAGGGTCTCTATGGCATCTTTGAGATGTACGCATTCGTCGGTCATATGCCCGTGACTCTTGTGGTACTTGCAGTATTTGGACTTGTCCGTCCCCGGTCTTGTAGGATTTGACTTCGGGGGCCTGATGTTGGATTTCTTGAACTCGGCGTTCTGGCAGTCGGACAGGATTTTCTCCCGGGAGGTGTTCAAAGGAGTGTAGTCGTTGAAACGCCCTGCTGGTCCTCGCCGTTCTTTGACATCTCGGGCCCGGTCGTCCCTTCTTTTGTCTTGTCCTCGGCGCGACCCCGAGTCTTCGAGGTTTGAGCTGCGAGCGGCGCCACTGCCCCTCGGGGCTCTGATTGCGGCTGCCTCGCCTTCCTCAAAATCGATGAATACCTTTGCTTTGCTGAGGAGGTCATTCATCGAGTTTACCTTCTCGATCTTAATAGCTTTCTTGAAGTCACTGCCGGGGAGAAGTCCTCGTTCCAAGATGTACCTCTTCATGTAGTCTTTTGTCTGCACTTGGACGGCCTCCTTGTTGAATCTTTCAAGGTAATCTCGGAGAGGCTCGTTGGGTCCTTGGACTACGGCCTCGAGATTGGCTTCCGATTTCGGTTGCCGTCGGGAGGCTGTGAAGTGGCTCAAGAAGAGTTCTTTGAGCTCGGTCCAAGAATGGATGGAGTTCGAAGGGAGGTTCCTGTACCAATTCATCGCTCCCTTCCTGAGGGTGGTCGGGAAAATGCGGCACTTGATCGAGCCTCTGACGACGTGATAGTCCATGACCGCTTCGATACTCCGGATATGGTCGTCGGGGTCAGTGGTTCCGTCGTATTGGTCCAATGCTGGCGGTTTTTCCATCCCCCGAGGGAGGCGGGCTCTCCGTATACTAGCGGACAAGGGGCTGCGGAAGTCCTCCTCGTCGCTCGGCCCTGGTGAATCGTAGTGCCTGTTTCGTCGGGGATCTTCTTGGTTGTTACCCGTCGTTGCTTTGGAGGGACCCCGACGGCCCTGTTCGGGGGAGGGGCTTCTTTGTTCAGCGGTTTCAGGTTTCTGGTTCTTCCTGTTCTTTCTGTGTGGAGAACGGGAACGAGTCCTCCGGCGGCGATGTCTTCTCGGGGGAGACCTTGAAGAGGACGGGGAACGCCGACGGTATCTTCTCGGCGGTGAGCGCGAGGAGGAATAGGAGTGTGACCTGTAGCGCCTCCGTGGGGAAGGGCGACGTCGCCGCTGTCTTTCCAGCTCGTGAATTCGGTCATCCTGAATTCTGAGGAGGCTGTTGGTCAGTTGTATTTCCTTGAGCAAGCGGACGGTAATGGGGTCAGTGCCTTCGGGAATGTTGAGCGGCTCCTCTTCTTCTCCATGACGGGCTCTCTGCCTCTCGGAGGTGTGGGTGAATGAGGAAGCATGTTGCCCGTCGCGAGGGTCGGTTTCATTCACATTCTGGGCATGTTCCGGCACGTTGGTCGTTCGGATCGGTTCGCCGTTCTGAACGTGCCCTTCTGGAGGAACATGGTCAACATTCTGGACCTGTTGTAGGACCTGCAGCAGCTGGGTGTCCTGGGTTTTATGCCCGGACCTTTGTCGCCGACGACTCCCCCGACGATGATTAGCTAGCTCGCGGGAGGATTCCTCGATCAGCTCTTGAAGGAGGAAAGGGTCAGCGCTTGGGATGTTGTTGTTGTCAGCCATGACGATTGGTGATGGTTAGCTTTGATCTTTGTTCTTTAAAGATGGGGAAGCAAGTTTCCCACAGACGGCGCCACTGATCGTACCTGATCAGAAGGATCGTCGTAGGCTGCTCGGACTGGATCTTCTAGGAAGGAGGAGGAGGGGGGTGTACCTGCAAGGTACTCCAATGCCAAAGTAAGATGACGAGCAAAGGAGCGCAAGTACTAGCTAAGAGTGAGTAAGAATTGAATACCTGACCCTCTAGTTGAAGAGGGTATATATAGCCCCCAGCGCTGGGCCATGACAAGTGTAAGGATTTTAATTGGTTGTACGTGTAAAGTTAGTTTACACGGTCACTTCACTACTTTTAAACTCTTAAAATATTGACTAAAATAAAACTAAATATTCAAATTCGAAAATCACATTTTTGAAGCCAACTTTAATGAAATCTTCCATCGATATATACTAGATTCACGTGGCACATATTTTATAAGGGTTCACTAGGAAAAAAAAATAAGGAAAGAAATTTAAAGAGAAAAAGGCACATGACAGGAAATTTGGTGGTCAAATATATATTTTGAAAATGCTTATTTATTTATCCATGGTAAAGAATTCGGTACAGTTATCAATAGATTAAAATATTTTTAAAAAATTAAAACTTAAATTTTTAATGAATAATTGAATATAATAAATTAAATTTATTTATTTAATTCATTTTATGGATACAATATAGAATTTTTTTATAATAAATAATGACTCATTATTGTTAGCACAACGTATTCCTTTATTTGTAAGAAAATGTATAAGTTGTGTTTATCCCCTCAGATTTTACATTATTTGGATTCACTTGACTATTATTGGTAAATAAAAATTGAGTTGCTGAACTTTGACATAAAAGACATAGTTAGAGAATAGATGATAAGGGAATGCATACCGAACAGTTTCACATGGTCTAAATTTTTGTATGATATATTTTATAAACAAAATATATTAAACGGAGTATAAGGATATTCTAACACAATACAATGAAATCGGTCTAAACTCAATATCATAAAGAGGGAATAACACCCACATTCTATAAGAGTTGCAGCAGACTCTCACGATTCTATGTTTGAAGGCCAGAGTAAAGAGAGTAAGAGACAGACCAAACAATTTACAACTCCAACCTACTAAATTACACCACTCCTTTCAAGTTCCTTGTTAGATAAACACCAACAAAATTTCTCATAGTAACACACATGCTAGTAGGCATGAAAATTCCATAGATCAAAACATTTGCTCTTAGTTCGGTATGTCTTTCCTGCTACATATATGAATAATTCAGTCTCTAATTCAATTTTGGTTTTCCTAACTGATGTAGGAAGATTTTTAAGTCATGCAAATTTGTTTCAGGCCCAAAAACAACATTTTAATATTTTCTACAATTTTCTATTTTATTTTTGTTTTAGATTAAAAGTTCTTTGGTGTTTTTTTTTTTTGAATTAAAAGCTCGTTAGTATTTCTTTGTTTCTCTATTTAAACATTTTTGGCATGAGTCAAATATCATCTTTTAATATAATAAAATTCAGTATTTTTTTTATTTGGTAGGTTTCAGAGTTTATCTGACAGGTTTTGCGTTTACAATCATGTATTCTCATTCTAGGTTTAACGTTTGCTAATCCCTAGTGTTTCCAACTGAGTCACTGACACTGAGATGCCTTCCACTAAATCCTTCACCACATGTCATTCATGTTATTTCAACTGCATATAAACTTTAGCACATATTTCCAAACAATAGAAGTTCTTCTGCGACGAAATATTGTTCTAAGAACCACCGCATATTAAAGCCTCTAACATGCCTCGGTATTTTGTAAGTTTGCTGACATATTCAATCGAAATTCTCCAAGACCACCATCCACTCATTTACTTCCATAGTAATCACCACATCATTTTCTATATGAAGATCGCATTTTTCTATTCTCAACTTTTTCTCTATAGCGAAACCATTCGTAATATGCTCGTAGATTGTCGCTGGAACATTATGACCAAACTCTAAGTCACTACATATACTTTCACGCATTTAAGAAAATGCCTTTCATAACCCTTGAAATTACTCTACTGAGTTACTTCTATTGCTTCAAATAGAAGCATCTAAGATACACCTATTCCCAATATCATAACTACCTTCGAAGACTCTTTCTCGATCGCACATGAGTTCCTTTAAGTGCCATAGGATCTACTAACTTAATTTATTACAGAAACAAACCATATTGCGCATGATGGAAAATTTTTGGGTGAGAATAAGGAGTAGTGAAACAATCTAGAGGGGGTGAATAAACCCTTTTAAAAAGTTTGATCGATTTTCAAAATGAAATATCATTTTTTTATGCAAAAGTCTTATAGCAAAAATTAAGACTTTATGCTCTAATTGAAAATTAATCACGAATACAGTTACACAATTAATAGCTATCTCATATTGATTAGAGATTATATCCAAAAAGTTACAAATTACAATGAATTGACAATTTTCAAATTACACGAGATGTGTTCTTTGTAAAGTCCAATTGCTATAGGACTATAACACCTCAATTTGTATATTTTAGTTGCTACTAAAACACAAATAGGTTTTGATTCTTACAAAACCTAAACTTATGTAATTAATTACTACAAAAAAATATTTAACAATAAACTACATTAAGAAACGATTACCTAAACATGGAATAACCTACGAAAATTAAAATGAGAGAGAGAGAGAGCACATCGGGATATATAGTGGTTCGACTCTATCGTCCTCGTAGAAGCCTACTCCACTCTCCAATAGTTTCCCATTGAAAGTTGTTTTTCCACTAAATTTTGACAAATATTATACAAGTTTATATAATCATAAAATCCACAATAATGCTTAGAAAATAAGTCTCCTATTTGAATTTTGACTTGTATACAACCTTGATTTCGAACTCTCTACGAAATCTTTACTCGATTCTTGCTTCATGAATCTTCCGGCTTCACCAGTCTGCTCCAAGTATTTGTATGTGGCAATCCCCCTTATCCCATTGATTTCTTGAGCGATGAACTTTCCAAAGAATGAGAAGAACGCATACCTTGTCTTTAGGCTTCCATATAACACTACCAAGGTTAAATTGGAAAGAAGAATCTCCTTCTTTTCACTGGAATTTGTCACCACCAGCCATCACTACGGAAATCTTGCAAGCCACCTTAAAATATTTACACAATATTCAAAGAAATGTTAGTTTCAAGATACATCTTCCTCAACAATTACAAATATTTTTAACCAAGATCTGAGTCCAAAACAAGAGGTTGAAGATGAAAGAAATTCGTTTGCAAGAGATTTCGAGTTTTCAAAAATGGAAGTTGTTGTTATTTATGTAGTTGGTTTTTAAAGATACGACATTACAAAAGAATTCGTATGTGTTGGAGATTAACCACAAAAATAGGTGAAAACACTTGTTTGATCCGAGTCAATAACATTTGCTGATTTGAGTCAAAATGAGCAATTAGATTGGAACAAGATTAACATAAAAGAATTAACCCATTTCCTGTGATTCTAGTCAAGTTATATCTATGATTCGAGTCATGAAAGGTAATGATTCGGTTCATGTAGAAACCCTTATTCGAATTAATTTGAACATAGCTAACCGAAAAATGTGAAAAATGGTGTGATTCGATTTATGTGTAAGTGGTGATTCGAATCAAATTAGGCAATGACTGACACGAACTGTATGATTCAAATCATGTGCAACTTGTTATTCGAGTCACAATGTTGTATGATTCGTATCAAGTGAAAATTGTGATTTGAGTCACAGATTCAAAAATCTTCCCATTTTCCTTTGTTTGATTTTATTTGAGTCATAGTTTGTGAGTGATTTGAGTCACACACACAAGAAAACCCAATTTTTTAAAATAATTTGAGATTCCACTTACCTCATAATTAAAACCAACATCAAATATGGTTCTTGTTCTATTAACTCAACCAATTTACTTAAAACCCAATTATCATATTCAAATGCAAATACTTGAATTATGCATGTTAAAATAAATGGATTCAAAACTTAATCCAAAGATGTACAATTGAACATGAGACTCAATAAACAATAACAAATGAAATGAAAGCTTAGGAGACAAGCAACAAAACTGCATTATGGTTCTCCTCCTTAATGTATTAGAGACATGCAACTCCAATGACTACCTATATTCCTCATTCCTTGAGACTCCAACATTGATTGAGTCACCAACATCTCAACTTTGTTATTTTGTGGACTGGTCATTCTCATAACAAAAATGCAGAAGATTACATCTACCACTGCCCATCTTGATTTGGAACAGAAGCAAAACACAAATTTACTGAAAATTTGTCATGAGTATGGAAGCTCCAATTATTCTCCATGAACCTGCATCAATACAATAGTGAACTGGACAAAATAATAATTCATACGTTAAAACCCTTGTCACCTGAGACAACTGATGCACCATTCATATCATTAGCCAGAGACACGCCTGATTGGAAGACATTCGACGCAATGATGAATCTGAAACTTTTCACTTACACCTACCTAGCTAAAAAGATTTATCAGTCTCGATGATCATAATCTCTAAATAAGCCTTTGGATTTTCAATCCACCCTGAAAAGTTGACATTATTGAGTTTATAATATCTAGCGTTTAGATAAGATCACGAGAAGAATTTGATCTCATCCATCATTTGCTGAAAATATCCTACCGCTCCTTTGAATATGATGCTATTTCTTGATAACCATACTCTTCCTAAATTGATTAACCAAATTAGAGATCTTTCCTTACTGATGTTCAAGTTTTTTAGAGTATAGAGAAAAAGTAGGAAGTGATTGAAGCAGTCCTCACTATCCATGAAATCTGTTGGTGATTTTAGTATCATCAGTGCATTTTGGTAGTAATGTGATTTACTATAGGCCAATGCAATTATGCGTTAAGTTTGAAATGAGTTAGGTTCGTGCGGAGTGCATGCTCGTCGAGCCAAACGTGTAATTGAATATGAACAATAGAAACAGGGTTCCAAGGGGCGTAGCCCCTGGCGGGGTGCAGGGCAGCGCCCTGCCGGGGTCCAAGGGGCAGCGCCCTTCCTCTCTACATTCTGATCTGTTCTCTATTGTCAGAAACAGATTGTTCTTCGAGAATTATCCCCGCAAAGATTTCGTGAATCCAGACAAGAATAGGGTCGAAATACTTTGTTCGGAAAGTGAACGAACACGATTCTTGAAGATATCCAGGATTATCATACCGAATCTCTAACAAAATCCAATCTCAGCCAGTCGAGAATATTACACCAAATTGATTTGACCATGGGATAAGAGATCAACACATGGGAAGATGGTTCTAAATTATAAGAGTAGAACACGGCAACACGCAACAAAAGTTGTAGGGAATAATTCTTTCAATGTTCGATCGTCAATCCATTTCTCCTTCCAAAAGTGGATTTCCTCTTCATTTTCCACCTTGCTATAAATACTATGCTCGAATGAGTTGTTAAGTGAACCTCTTCAACTATCTAATAATAAAATGTTGTGCCTAAAAATTGAGTCTTTCTTGTTAATCCTCACTCAGTCTCTACATAAGACCTTGTCTGCTATTTAAGCATATCTGAATTCTAATATTTCTGCCCACGTGGAATGATGTTCTTGTATGCATCTCCACTTCCATTTAAAAAACAAAGCAATATTGAATGCTTCCAAGTTTTTTTACTCCCCATCCTCCTTTTTTGCTTTTACAGATCAGATTTGGTCCCATCCCACTTAATTAACCTTGTCGCCTTCAGATCCAACTCCCCATAAAAAAAAATTGAAAAAAATAATAGTGTAATGTTTTTAATTTATTTAGTAATAGTTAAATTTAAGAAAAACACTGATGATTAATTTATAAAAAAAAAAGATAAAAATTAAAGTGATAGTAACTTATTCTTAAAATATAATAATTTGACCTTACCAAAAAAAATAATTTGAATGTATATCTCAAACGAAGGGAACAACTACTATCAAGATTGGATTATCTATAACGATTAAGCCATCTACATAAAGCAAATTTGAATAAGTTTTGGTCCAAATGGAGATAAAAATGAACCATTGTTTATTGTACAATTTTAATTCATACTCCCAAAATTATATCTATACCTCCTCAGAACACCTAAATTACTCATAATACTTTCATTCTAGCAAATTGAAAAAATACTTTAAAAAAATCACATACCAAAAGAATACTTACACTGACAGAAAATACATTCACTATAACACAACTTTACTGCATTAACAACACTTACATTAATTCATCATATGAATATATAATAATTATCTTTTAAAAAGCATTTTCTTTTCAAATAAAGAACTTTTATTATCAAAACCAAAGGATCCCAAGGATCCAGAATTACAACCAATAGCACCAACATACTAAGCTACATTTAAAGCAATTACAATACCATGGTTTTTCGAACTAGTATGCATATTGCATCTACCAACTAATTATGATCAAAGATTCAAAAATTATGATCAAGGATTATGGTTGAATAAAGCTATATTTGTGGACCAAATAAAGCAACATTCATGATTTTGCACCCATGGTTTTGTGAAAAACTCTCATGGTTTTGTAAAGATGAGCACCTATAAATAGAGGTGTATTTCTCATTCATAACATGCCACAAAATAGTATTGTAGCATTACTAAGAAGAAAAAGAGAGAAAAGAAAATATTATGTTCTCGTGTAAGGTTTTTTTAGTGAGTATTCTCCTATTTCAAGAGAGAGTGTAATTTGTTCTCTTATTGTAATTAGAGAGAAGTGTTGTAATTTCTTTCACTAAGAGAAAATCTTTTCTACCGGTGCCCGTGGTTTTTCCCTTATTTATTGAGGGTTTCCACGTAAATATTGTGTGTCAATTTCCTACTCCTTGATCTCTTATTTTAGTTGTGTGATATTTATCTTGCTACTCTGATACCCAACAGTGGTATCAGAGCTGTTGGTGTCGGTCCATCTTTTCGTTGTGGCATACAGTTACTATTCACGCGTGTGATTGTATACTTTTGCAGTAATTAATAACGTATGCTAGATTTATTCTAGTGTGCGGTAAAAATATACAACATTGCTCACGTATACTGTGCTACTCACGATGAAATTGTGTAAACCGGTTCTGTGAAAAAAATTAAATGGCAGCAAAAATTGAGATTGAGAAATTCAATGGGTGTAACTTTTCCCTTTGGAAATTGAAGATGAAGCCGATCCTGGGGAAGGATAATTGCTTACCAGCAATTGAAGGTAGTCCTGCAAATATAATTGATGAAAAGTGGAAAGAGATGGATAAAAATGTTGTTGCCGATTTGCACTTAGCAATAGCAGATTCAATTTTGTCCAGTATTGCAGAAAAGAAAGCTGCAAAGGAGATTTGGGATACTCTCATCCAACTGTACGAGGTCAAGTCGCTTCACAATAGAACTTTCTTAAAGACGAGACTTTACACTCTTCGAATGAGTGAATCCACTTCGGTGCCGGATCACATCAGATTTCAGATGAACACTTGATGATCTTTTCTGATGAACATTCAACATTTTTCAGAACTGCTAATGTTACTTCAAACATGGATGAATAGTTTTTTTAGAGGTGTCAACGCTTATTTTGATGATCTTTTAGATAGAAATCCATAATCAATCAAAATAACGAATCTGCACACTCAAGAAACTATTAGAGTACAAAATTTCTTCATATAAAATATATGTATTGTTATCATCAATACTAAAGATTGAGCGTAGAACCAAATCTTGTTCTAACACTGTGGTTTTTATTCTATCACTTTGAGGGGAGTTTTCCACATTAAAGATTTGGTGCTCTTGCTATTTTAATTTTTTATCAATATTATTGTGCTATAGAATTGGTTCTGTTGGTTGTCTATTTAAATTCCACACGTTTGGGAAATTATTCCGCTTGAGAAAAATATTGATGTGAAATATACAAGTAGACAATGATAATATAATTAATGACCAAAAACATCATGATGATGAGCAAGTTGAAGAGGTTCCACTTGAGCCACTGGTTGAACTTGAGTTGAGAAAATCTACTAGAGAGCGTCAATTTCTCAAAGAATCCTCCACACGAGTATGTGATGATCACTGATAATGGAGAGGCAAAATACTACCAAGAGGTCATTTCAAATGTTGATAAAGAATAAATGAATTCCTTGCATGAGAATCACATATTTGAGAGTTGGTGAAATAAATGGATATACAAGATAAAGTCTAAAGAGAATAATTCAAAATCAAGATACAAAGCAAGATTGGCTGTGAAAGGTTTTAATATGAGAAAAGACATTGACTTGGAAGAAATTTTCTCACATGTGGTGAAGATGACATCTATTCTAGTTTTGTTGGGATCAACAACTAGCTTGAATTTAGAAGTTGAACAATTTAATGTGAAGACTGCTTTCCTTCCTGGTGATTTGGAGGAAGAGATCTACATGGAGCAATCTGAAGTCTTTGAAATCAAAGGTAAAGAAAAAAGCTTGTTTGTCGATTGAAGAAAAGTTTGTATGGTCTCAAACAAGCTCTGCGACAATGGTACAAAAAGTTTGATTCTTTCATGGAGAAAAATGGTTATGGTAAAACTCTGCTGACCAATGTATCTTTGTGAAAAAAAATTCTGATGGTGATTTTATTATTTTCTTGTTATATGTTGATGACATGTTGATTGTTGGTCAAGATACTAAGAAATTCAAAACTTAAAAAAAAAATTAAAAAAAAAAAGTCCTTTGTAAGGAAGGACTTGGATCCTATCCAACAAATTATTATTATTATTATTATTATTATTATTATTATTATTATTATTATTATTATTATTATTATTATTATTATTATTATTATTATTATTATTATTATTATTATTATTATTATTATTATTATTATTATTATTATTATTATTATTATTATTATTATTATTATTATTATTATTATTATTATTATTATTATTATTATTATTATTATTATTATTATTATTATTATTATTATTATTATTATTATTATTATTATTATTATTATTATTATTATTATTATTATTATTATTATTATTATTATTATTATTATTATTATTATTATTATTATTATTATTATTATTATTATTATTATTATTATTATTATTATTATTATTATTATTATTATTATTATTATTATTATTATTATTATTATTATTATTATTATTATTATTATTATTATTATTATTATTATTATTATTATTATTATTATTATTATTATTATTATTATTATTATTATTATTATTATTATTATTATTATTATTATTATTATTATTATTATTATTATTATTATTATTATTATTATTATTATTATTATTATTATTATTATTATTATTATTATTATTATTATTATTATTATTATTATTATTATTATTATTATTATTATTATTATTATTATTATTATTATTATTATTATTATTATTATTATTATTATTATTATTATTATTATTATTATTATTATTATTATTATTATTATTATTATTATTATTATTATTATTATTATTATTATTATTATTATTATTATTATTATTATTATTATTATTATTATTATTATTATTATTATTATTATTATTATTATTATTATTATTATTATTATTATTATTATTATTATTATTTCTCCATTCAATTCGGTTTTACTATTTGTCTCCTTGCAATTTCTTTTTTTTTCTCTATGGCCATGTTCTCAAGTATTGTCCATCGTGTCTTACTAATATTGGTGCTTTTCTGAAGCAAACCGTTGGATAATTTGTTAAAAAGTACATCAACTTTCCTTACTTCTTTTTCCAATTAACTTAGTTATTAGAAATTCACACATTAATTGTATTAAAAAAGAAAATTTCTTTAACCACCTCCTAACCTTCTTACCCACCTTTGGCGAAATTACCAAAATACCCCTTATTTCGGAAATACATTTCCGAAAACGTACTTTTATTGAAAAAAAAAAGTGTTTTCGGAAATGCACTTTCGAAAACACGAAAAAAAGGTGTTTTCGGAGATGCATTTCCGAAAACACCCCTTTTTTGAGTTTACGGAGATGCATTTCCGAAAACACCCCTTTTTTGGGAGAGGGAAGTGTTTTCAGAGATGCATATCCGAAATATTTCAAGACCAAATTGGTCTTGGAATGTTTCGGATATACACTTCCGAAATAATTCAATAATTATTCAAAAATTAAAATCAATTAATAGGTATAAAATGAAAGTGAATCAATAAAATGAAGGTAAATCAATAAAATTAAGGTGAATCAAAATTTTTTAAACAATTTTAAACTTAAAAATTATTTTATTAACTTATATAAATCAAGATTCTTACTTAAATTTTTTTTAATATTAATAAATAATAAACGTTATATTGAAATAAAAAAAAATTCTGACCTTCAATCAAATTTTGTTATTTTTATTTAAATAAACTTATATTATATATACTTTATATACACTATAAAAAATTTTATATTTTTAAATAGTGCGTTAAAATATAAAAACTATATAAACAGTAAATATAAAAACAAACAAGGATTAATGATTAATCCAAAAATATTATATAAAGTGAACAATGAAATTGATAATATTTTGTAATCATTTTTAAACATTTTAAAAAATATTATATATATTTTTTAGGTTTACATATTTGTGTGCTTATTATTCATTATTTATGCACATTTTGAGCATTATTTTTTATTCTATTTAAAATTGAAACAATTTTATTATTTACTTTAATTAATTGAATATAATTTTTTTAAAGAAAATAAAAACGTGAGTTTTGTTTTAAAATAAGAATATGTTATTTTTTATAAAGATTAACAATTATTATAAATATATAAATAAAAAATTATAACTTATTTTGTAAGTGAAATTATTTTAATTTTTTTAATTAAAATTATTTTAAATTTTAAAATTTGAATTAGGATAGAAATATATAATAACTATTATTCATAACTCATAAATTATATCAAAATATATAATTATTATTATTTATTACTCATAAATTATATCAAATTTATGATATGTAAATTAATTAATATCCTAAAATTAATTTTTGAGATTTTTTAAGATTTTTTTTTGTTGTTTCGGAGATGCATCTCCGAATTAGTCAAAATCCCAATTTTGGGATTTTTTCGGCACTTCCGAAGTCTGGAAAAATTTTGAAAAAAAAAAAATTTCGGAAATGCATTTCCGAAGCGGGGGTAAAATGGGTTTTTCGCTGGGGGTGACCCCCATAGGGGAGGTGGGTAAAAAAAATTTCTTAAAAAAAATCTCACACGTTAATTGTGTTGAAAAAAAAGTTATAGATTCAAATTTATGTCTCAATAGATTTAAAT